>NW_014567474.1:1012-1369 GCF_001313825.1 Dinoponera quadriceps | reverse complement strand
GGGGGGGGGGGGGAGGTAGTGAGGGCTATTCACCTGGAAAGGTAGTTGGAGAGAGAACTCGTCCCCTCTTTTCATGCGACGCAGGTGCTCACCAGGATGCATTGGAAGGGAAAGCACCGCAAGGTGCCATCATTGCGGAGCGGGGAGGGACATGGGAGGCGCACACACCCTAAAGCAGTGCCCTCTCTGCCGTGGTTGGACCCGATGTGAGACTATCGGCGGTAATTGAGGGACTCCGCGGTGTGGGCGGCCTTCTCCGCCTTCTCCGGCAGGGTAATGCTTCAAAAGGAGGAGGCGGCCAGGGTTGGGCTCAGGGGGCTGATGGGGGAAGGTTTCCCCCTTCTGCTGGGGGGGGGG
>NW_014567474.1:0-981 GCF_001313825.1 Dinoponera quadriceps | reverse complement strand
GGGGGGGGGGGCGGGGTGGACTCACACCCTTTACAGGCGGCCACTCCCTGGAAGCAGGGAAGGGGAGCGGCGCAGCCGTAGAGGGGGGATAGGGCGCGCTCGGGTAGGGGGTGTTACTCCTCGGCCCGCCCCCTGAGGCGGGCCAGCCGGGAGAAAGCAGGTCAAAGGCGGTTTGCAGGGGAATTGAGGGAGGGGGGAGGTCCCCCGAGTATAATTTCCGTCTCGCCTTGTGAAGAATCGTGAATCATCAAAAGTTCAGATTGATTCAGGTAGATGAACGATCATCGAGAAATGAATAAATCTACCTGATCGGTGGGCAATGTATTGAGGTAGTTGGTCTGTCGAACCATTCCATTAGGAATCCCTTTAAATTTTAACTGTGTATTGATAAAAATACTATCTACACGTCTGTAAAGTTAAAAAACGATTAACTATTTGGAAGCTAAAATATTCACAAATAAAAATAACACTTCTTATATATATATATCCCTCGAGGTCAATTTTTAATCTCTATTTTTAATTTCTTCTAAAACACATTTTATCTTATTGAAAAACTAATTGTGATATTAACAATTAGTTTTTCAATAAGTATATTATTTAATTATACTATTGAGACTTTATGCACAATTTTCAGAATTATTGGTCATTCTGTTTTAAAAATATGGCCATGAGAAGTTTATGATTACAACAATTTATTGTAATACCCGCGACACATGTACACATATTTAAATATTTATATACTATTTTCTATTATGTGTGCATAGGTAGCTCAACTGAATGCTATATAAATGAAGCATTAGCAAGAAAAATAACTCCATGTTCGTAACATTGTGCGTATATTTGTTGTAACGATGCATCCCTCGGTGAACACCGCGACCGACCGACCATCTGTCGGCCGCGAAACGGCGCTTAGCGCCAAATAAACAAATTCACACACACGGAGCACGCAACCGACACGTGCTCATGTAGACAACAACATTT
>NW_014567473.1:0-866 GCF_001313825.1 Dinoponera quadriceps | reverse complement strand
AATTCTACATATTCTACTAAATATTATTCTACTTACTATATTATGAGAAATTGCCATTCTGACATGATTCTCCAATACACACGATTAAAAATTACTAACGCAGCCAACAGTGCTTGGTGAAATCTAAATGCGTTAGAGATCCCGTCTTTTGACTCTGATAGTTATAGATGTGAAATTTTCTATTCTAACAGGTTTCCCCATAACTCATGATCAAAAAATATTAATTCTACATATTCCCATAAATGTTATTCTACTTACTATAATATGTGAACTTGTTATTCTGACATGTTTCTGACATGTTTCTCCAATACTCATGATTAAAAATTAATATAGCAACCCATGGTTCTTGATGAAATCTAACTACGTTAGAGGTCCTTCCNAACACGTTTCCCTATACTCATGGTCCAAAAATATTAATTCTACATATTCTAATAAATGTTATTCTACTTACTATATTATGAGAACTTGCTATTCTGACATGTCTCTCCCATACCCACGATTGAAAATTACTAACGCAACCAACGGTACTTGGTGAACTCTAACTCCGTTAGAGGTCCTGTCTTTCGACTCTGATAAATCTAGATGTGAAACTTTCTATTCTAACACGTTGCCCCATAACTCATGGTCAAAAAATATTAATTCTACATATTCTAATACAAGTTCTTCTACTTACTATATTATGAGATTTTGCTATTCTGACACGTTTCTCCAATACTCACGATTGAAAATTTCTATCGCGACCAACGGTGATTGGTGAAATCTAACTGCGTTAGAGGTCCTGTCTTTCGACTCTGTTAGATCTAGATTTGAAACTTTTTATTCTAACATGTTTCCCAATCACTCATGGTCAAAAACTATTAATTCTA
>NW_014567472.1:597-936 GCF_001313825.1 Dinoponera quadriceps | reverse complement strand
TTTTTAAAAGTTATTTTTTTAAAGGTTTTGAAAATATCTGTGTTTCTGTTTTCTGTGTTAAACTTTTTTTTAATGCTGGATGTTCCGCAATTAGATAAACTTTGGTGTAAATGAAAATTTCTGAGGATGAAGTAAATAGTATTCGAAAAATATTGAAAACGTTTTCGAGATATGATGTTTCAAAAATATCTGTTTTTCTGTGTTAAACTTTTTGTTAGGAATTAGACTAATTTTGGTGTCGATGGGAAAGTTAAACTTTTTTAAACTCAATTTTAATTCTGGATGTTCCAGATTTTGACAAATGTTGGTGTGAATGGCAAGTTGATGAGAGTTTTGGAA
>NW_014567472.1:0-317 GCF_001313825.1 Dinoponera quadriceps | reverse complement strand
AGTTTTGGAAACACTTCGCTACTATTTTGAAACTATTTTATGTAGTTCAGTGTATTACGTGTAAGACAACAGTTTTACTTCTATTTTCGAAGCGTGGAATTCAAGTTAAAGTAAGTTTTGAAATTTGATTTTGAGTGGTATTGAAAATGAAATTTCGAATACAGTTTCTAAAGTAGAGTTTAAAAAAAAAAAAATACAAAAAGTATATAAAATAATAGAGATTAAAATAAAAACAATATTTAATTTGATTATAAAATAGTCTCTGACAATTAAATTGTTAAAACAATTGTTTTGTTTATTTTTGTAAAAACCTTCTA
>NW_014567471.1:0-2037 GCF_001313825.1 Dinoponera quadriceps | reverse complement strand
TATTTATAATAATAATAAATACATAATGTAATATTTCCTATAATTGGCAAATATCAACTTATGTAAACATTTATATTCCAAATAATTGAAAAGAATAGTTTCATAAAATACGATTAAAATACATAGAAAGTTATATGACTTCTGTACATGATAAGTCATATATGTTATCATACAAATTTTATCACATCTAATTATATTCTCTCAAATATTTTAAGCAGAGATGTTTACAAAATAATACTTGTATAATCGATTGAGATTTGTAAAATATTCCGTGAATATTCATTTTATTTTAACAATCTATTAACAGCTATAAAATTTACGTGACTATACCATGAGAAAATGTAGACTAAAAAAGCATACATGTCACGTTAATTAACGGTGTAATTATTGGTTGTTTGTGTAAAAATAATTTTTAAAATATTTTACAAATGGACTGAATCAATCACAAATGTCATTTTATGAAGATATCCTTTTATTTCAATATATTTCACAAGAATGTTAGACAAGCGTGTTCTAGCTTCTAATGTCAATAAAAAAGATGATTGTAGTGATTGTATCTATTGTAGCGAGGGACTGTAGGGGTTTTTAAGTTAACAAAATAGTTGCAAGTGTTTTTGAATAGTGGCCTTCAAACTTAGTTGACATTTGATGCGCTTCCGCCTTTATCAGAAAAATGTATTCGAAACGTTCCATAAACGAGTGATACCAAGATATTCATTAGTCTTGCAATTAACTTAGATTGCTCGTAATTAGAATAAATTTCGGAGGATAATAGTGTCTTACCGATCGACATCATTTCCACTAACACCTCCAATTGGATCAGCAGTGCAGCGAATGCAGCGCACATGCCAGAAGTAAGAGTTGCATATGCGGGCGTGCCCGTCGCCGGCCAAACTTGGCTGAGACTCCTGCGCAAGTAAAATACGACTCATCTATTAAAACTGCTGCTGAATCATCTCCACAACAATCCTCTTTTCAAGCATCTCTTCCGACTTTTTAACAATCATACTTTCTAAATTTATTGGAGTGGAATCAATTTAAACTATGTGAAAAGTGACAGTATATTCGTTATCGCTTTGAATGAAAATATTGCCACTCGAAATCGTACATTAAAAACAATATTTATTATTTGTAACTACAATAGATAAAAATAAAAGTATTAAATGCAGTAAAATAATTTTGCTGTAGTAGCGAAATCATCGATGTTACTGCATATTTGTTGCGATAGCAATATAATTTAGTTGACGTAATCAAATTAGCGAATTGTTTGTAATTAAAGCAAAAACGATTCTGTTGCCAGAATAAAAAATATTCTGTTTAATGAATTTGTCCTTAAATCATGATAATTTACTGTTAAAAAATAGTACTTGTTTACATATATTAATTTCTTTTTAAAGTAAAATAATTTGTAGATTCAGGAAAAAAATACAACGAATAGCAATTAATATTTTTAACAAATCATTTCGTTATCCATATAATAACTGATAGATTTCGCAAAGACAATATAAAACTTGATGTTCCAGTAAATTATTTTTCTTTATNTTTAAAGTAAAATAATTTGTAGATTCAGGAAAAAAATACAACGAATAGCAATTAATATTTTTAACAAATCATTTCGTTATCCATATAATAACTGATAGATTTCGCAAAGACAATATAAAACTTGATGTTCCAGTAAATTATTTTTCTTTATATGTAGTCAAAGAACCATTTTTTAAGTAAGTGCTACAATAATACTAGTGATAATAATTTTATATGCGTATTTCTACTACTATTTTTTAAACAGAAACCAAACGAAAATATAGTTGAGGCCGAAAATGGCTATAATTTTAATAGAATTTCCCTCAATTCGAGAATGAATATTTCAGAATGAATTCCGACTTCATAAAAGCGAATATTTAAATTGATTTTAGTAAATATGTTCTTGTAATGGTGGAGTTATAGGCGGCGTTAAATATGTTGCAGCATTCTCTAAACATAAAATATTAAAATTTTCAAACTTATCCATAATCTACAAAATTAAAAATTGCATGAGTA
>NW_014567470.1:0-1212 GCF_001313825.1 Dinoponera quadriceps | reverse complement strand
GTTGATTACGCAAGCGGTCAGTGACTAAACGCAGCTGTAGCCAGATAATTACCGCTCAATTGCCGGCGTCTGAGACCATGAGTTATGTTACACCAAACGATGTGTTGAGAATTAAAGTTATAGTAATGAAGCGGTGATTACACGATCGTGAAGTAATACGGCCATGGTCATACCCACTGCGGTCTTACCATTGTTTCATTTTATGGCAAAAAATCGCAATAGCGGAATAAATGTGCTATATGAAAAATGCAGCGGAGACGACTTTTCCACGTACGCTCTGCACGAGCAGACGACCGCCAGATGTCAGAATAGTAACCGAAGTATTTCTGAGAAATGCAAGTATATGATAGAAAAAGTGGATTATGCGCGATTGGGAGTTTTTCCAGGTTTTTGCGATATGATTGCAACGGATGATATTTTATACGAAAGTACAAAAGATAAAAATATCATGCATGGTTCACGTAAAGTCGCCTGTCTGTACGATTTCATTTTAATATTTTGTATGTGTGCGAGAGTAAAAATAAGCAAAAAATATGATCACAACTCAGACATCGAGGAACCCACTGTTCATCAACGTTCTCTTGATATTCTAAAGAATACATGTATTTTTACATTTTTAACACGATCTTGAAATGTATCGTCTCGTGGAGAACGAAACGATGATGTCATCTATTTGTTACGATGATCAGTTATTGAGCCTGTTGCTGAATTGATAGGTTGAAAAAGATATCAGCCTGTTGCTGAATTGACATGTTGAAAAAGATAAAACGCAAAGGAGAGAAGAAGGTTTTGTTAAAAATTAACCGTTTCGTCGTTGCAACTTGGCTGAAATAGAACCTCTCCGTTAACGTCAACATATTTATTCTCACGTATTTCATATAACACATAAAGTATACAAACATAACTCAGAAAAATGTAATTTCCCCCTGTGTTAAGACAGGTGTGTATCTATGCAAGCAGCCGTCGCTTGAAAACTGAAGTTTTTAATACAAACTGCGGAAAATAAAATAATGTACATTCATCATGATCTACAATTAACTATGGTCGATGTAGTAATCACCACATCGGCTCGCCAGGATGGATGCTGGCAACAAAGAAACAATAGATAGATTCTAATGAGCCAGGAAGTATATATTGTTGTAGATAACTGGCATTTAGTCACGACGATTCGTTTTTTGAACTTCAAGACATCGCATGCAGTACCGAAATATA
>NW_014567469.1:0-690 GCF_001313825.1 Dinoponera quadriceps | reverse complement strand
GAGTCGGTCGGTCGATCGGTAATTACGCATTAGTTATTCTAACTGAAGTAAAACGAATTATATGCGTGACGGCGGGTCTTGAAAGAAATAAATGACGGGAAAACATTATGTTTCATCTTGCCTACGGGGCGAATAATTGAGAGTAATTTTCTTAAATGCTGCGGAGAACTGCGTTCTTCGGGATGCACACATGGACAAAGTCTCAAGAGTGAAAAAATTTTAATCGACTAGACTTGTCGTGGTCTTTTTCAGGTTTTTTTACAGTAGTAGACAGAAAGGTTGTTACACTTTTTTTATGAGTTTCTCGCAATGTAGCTCATGTAGATGTAGCTCATGTAGCTCTAATAGAAGAATGTATCTTTTGAAAATAACTAAGNAACTTGTCTGAAAAAAAATGACGTAATCTTTCTGTCCATTACTGCAAAGACCAACTGAGATACCGCAGAAACATGCAGCGTATTCCCGGTAAATATTTAGTAGTAAATACATTAAATAAAGTTTTAATAGTAAATATGTTATAAACAAGTAAAGACGAAAGATGCGTTCTCCGAATAAAATTGTTATAAAGAAACAAAAGAAAAAACATGTGTACGAATTTATATTAAATATGAGGATGTCGGAAAATTGTAAATCTGCGTAGTCACGTTAAATAAAAAATGTTTAATTAGCAATTAATAATTTGATTAGTTT
>NW_014567468.1:545-1461 GCF_001313825.1 Dinoponera quadriceps | reverse complement strand
CTCCAGGAAGCGAGCGAAGCTTACTTGGTCGGTCTGTTCGAGGACACGAATTTGTGCGCCATCCACGCCAAACGTGTAACCATCATGCCAAAGGACATCCAACTTGCCAGACGTATTCGGGGTGAACGCGCTTAAATTTTTCCACATCGTCGTGTTTCGGAAGAACAACAACATCCCGAGAATTTTATAACAAAAAAATCGGTTCTTTTCAGAACCTCAAACTTTACAGGCAAAAAAAAAAATATATCGCCCTTCAACCGGAAATGAATAAAATAAAAATGTCAATAATCGGTCGGTCCTCTCGATTCGTCGGGTTGGGTTGCGGTCGTTCGTAAAATTTTATTGCATCCTGTCATCACCTACCTGCCAGCTGATGCNAATGTCAATAATCGGTCGGTCCTCTCGATTCGTCGGGTTGGGTTGCGGTCGTTCGTAAAATTTTATTGCATCCTGTCATCACCTACCTGCCAGCTGATGCTATTTTATTTGGTTTCGCCGTAAGGATTGTTTTATTTCTTTTTTTCGTCGTAGATTATCGTGTGGCCCTGAAAAGGGCCATTTGTGCGTGCCCCGTTGCCGGTAGTACGATGATGACGTCGGAACGAGGCACAGCCGAACTAACATGATGATGAACGTGGTCGAGTATCCATCCACGTTTCTCACTTTTTCCTCTTCGGCGAAGCGGCCTTTTTCACCTTGACAGGAATGGCTTTGGCTGTCTTGGGTTTGGGTGCTTTGGGTTTTTTAGTCGGACCAGCCTTGTTAGATTTCTTCGCTTTGGAAGGCGATCGGGGTTTCGGGGCGGCTCTAGTTTTCTTTTCTGCCGAGGAGGCGGCCGATTTCTTGGCTTTCGCTGCGGCGGCGGAGGCAGCGGCGGCGCTCTTCTTTTCGGCAGCAGTCTTCTTCGCTTTGGGGG
>NW_014567468.1:0-384 GCF_001313825.1 Dinoponera quadriceps | reverse complement strand
ACCACCGGAGGTGGACGAGGCGAGCTTGAACGAACCCGACGCGCCCTTACCTTTCGTCTGAACCAGAGATCCCGACGCCACGGCGCCTTTCAGATATTTCTTGATGAAAGGGGCGACCTTTTCGGCGTCGACTTTGTAATTTGCGGCGACGAACTTCTTGATGGCCTGAAGAGACGATCCTCCGCGTTCCTTGAGTCCCTTGATGGCGTTGTTGACCATCTCGGATGTCGGAGGATGGGACGGTTTCGCCCTGGGATTCTTCGCTTTTTTCTCTTTCTTCGCGTGGGATTGAGGGGTGGCAGCGGAACCGGTGGTGACCGATGATGCTGTTTGATTTTCGACGTCGGCCATCTTTCACGTTAAAACGTTAAAAGTTAATAATAA
>NW_014567467.1:0-711 GCF_001313825.1 Dinoponera quadriceps | reverse complement strand
GATGATCGTCATCCGCCTCCAATGACGTCGTGGAGAACTGTCCGACGAGTGTCCGACGTCGTCGTCGAATAGAGAGAAAAATATATACGAGATACCGACGGTATCGGCACATATCGGGATCACGAGATCGGTATCGACGTACGCAACGTCGACGACGCGTTATCTCGCCGTGACGAAATTTGCAACCTGTTGAGGGGTAGATGAGGAGAAGACGTGTGAAACCTTGGTAACGAGCAAGANCGAGCAAGAGCGCGCGTGACAAGCGCGCGCCCGCGCTGTCGCGAAAAGCGGTTCTGTAACGGCAGTTTCCCGCGCGCGCCCACGTCGATCTGTCAATACATTTTCAACTTTTGAATTGGTAAGCACCGAGCGCGCTAGCGCCCGCTGCCACCCCCTACCAGCTAACCCCTTTTCCGCTATCTGACTGCGTCCGCCCGTCCGCCATGTGTCAAGACGTGTGTGTACTAATATCGGCGCGCAATTGCAAGAACGACGTTATTTTCGCGGCCGCAGGGGAGAGGTCGAATCGCGTTGAATTTAATCCGCAAACGATCGGAGAATGCTGAGGGTTCGGTTTGTGTATTTACATATATATATATATATATATATATTATATATATTTAATAATTATAATAAATATATTATATATATTTAATAATAATAATTAAGGTAGTCGGTTGTATATCTTAAAACTTGGCGAGAATTACAGAA
>NW_014567466.1:0-986 GCF_001313825.1 Dinoponera quadriceps | reverse complement strand
CTATTAAAGAGAATACTCTTTGATACTTACCCAAGACATTTTTTTCACCCTTGTAAAAAATAAAAATATCTTGCTTTGAGCACATATTTTCTATATTTTACGGCACCCACCCGTAAAATTTTTCACATGACGGTCTATAGACTAAATTTTTTTTAATGAATTTTCATTCAAAAAATTATTTTATTTCTATCAAAGAGAATACTCTTTGATACTTACCCAAGACATTTTTTTTCACCCTTGTGAAAAATAAAAATATTTTGCTTTGAGCACATATTTTCTATATTTTACGGCACTCACCCGTAAAATTTCTTACATGACGGTCTATAGACTAAACATTTTTTTATGAATTTTCATTCAAAAAATTATTCTATTTCTATTAAAGAGAATACTCTTTGATACTTACCCAAGACATTTTTTTCACCCTTGTAAAAAATAAAAATATCTTGCTTTGAGCACATATTTTCTATATTTTACGGCACCCACCCGTAAAATTTTTCACATGACGGTCTATAGACTAAATTTTTTTTAATGAATTTTCATTCAAAAAANCTTGTGAAAAATAAAAATATTTTGCTTTGAGCACATATTTTCTATATTTTACGGCACTCACCCGTAAAATTTCTTACATGACGGTCTATAGACTAAACATTTTTTTATGAATTTTCATTCAAAAAATTATTCTATTTCTATTAAAGAGAATACTCTTTGATACTTACCCAAGACATTTTTTTCACCATTGTAAAAAATAAAAATATTTTGCTTTGAGCACATATTTTTTATATTTTACGGCACTCACCCGTAAAATTTCTTTATGAATTTACAAAACATTTATGAACATTTTTTTTTATGAATGTTCATAAAATTTTGGTATTTCATTAAACACATTTTTTCATGACGGTCTATGAACTAAAGATTTTCAAAGGGGACACTCTTTGATATTTTATTTTCAAATGTTCTAAATTAATTTAATAAGGCATATAGTCTTG
>NW_014567465.1:0-762 GCF_001313825.1 Dinoponera quadriceps | reverse complement strand
ACATCACAGTAAATTCAAGGCAGACATTTGATATACTATTTAGTATTTTATTGAAAAAATATTTTAGATAACATAGACTAGATGCCCAATCAAAAAAACTGTTGTAAAAAGAGTGCGGAAAAAGTTAAAAGTTTAATAATTTTTTTCTCGAAAACTATAGAATTTTATCAAAACTTTCAAATAGTAAAAATGCCTTAGAAATAATTGAGGAATACCCGTAAATTTTTAATAATTTTTCGAAGATACTTTTTGATTNCGAAAATCGGGAAATCAAAATTTGCAATAAATGTCTCCAAAAAATCTGAAAAAATTAAAGAGTATTTCTCAAACAATTCTAAGACATTTTTATACAAAACAATTTTTATGTAATCCTATAGTTTACAAGGAAAAAATTAATAAAAAAATTCGATTTTTAGAACTTTTTTGAATTTTGGCCGCCGTTTTGGCAAAAAAGCATAAATATATAAATTCCCTGTTAAACTTCAACAAATTCATGCACCGATGGTTGATTAAAACTCCATATATTTATGCGCTTTATGCCTGCAAAAAATAAAATGGTAACAAGAAAATGACAAATTTTTTGAAATTTTTTGCATAAAAACCACCATATTTAATTTTGTGGTCAAAATTTTGGAATTTTGAGTCCGGATTCAGATTCAGAACATCCAAAGACATAAAGAAACACACTTTAGACCCAGTTACTACTCTGTTAAATACCTGAAATTCAGATACAAAAACTTAGTCTAAAATCGACCGTCTTGG
>NW_014567464.1:0-619 GCF_001313825.1 Dinoponera quadriceps | reverse complement strand
TGAATTAATGCAAACTGAAAAATGTGATTGAAATATTCTTCTTTATTACTTTATTATCATGTTCCAGTCAAGTACCAGTCTCGAGGAATTTATGCGGCGGACGTTTCTTTCGTTTCTACAGCGGAAATCGAGAAATAATGCAAATTCACATTCGGATTGAACTTTTTCCATCAAATGCGATAGTTTCACGAGAAAGCGTAAAAGATATCAAAGTGCGAGTAAAACTTGCTATTCTGATAGTAATGNTATTATGAAAAGCAACGTGACTGCAAAGAGAATCTTGCGTTTCTTTAAGCTAAATCGTGAGAGGATTCAAACTGGAGATTGTTATTGAAATATTCTCTTTATTACGTTATTTTCATGCTGCAGCCTCGAGGAATTCAAGCGGCGGACGTTTTTTTCGTTTCTACAGCAGATTCAAGAATTAATGCAAAGTCACATTTCGGATTGAATCTTTTCCATCAAATGCGATAGTTCCACAAGAAAGCGTAAAAGATTGTCACGTCCTCGGGCTCTCGGAATCGAGAACGCGCTGCTCTCCTTTTAGTTTTGGGCCTTCCTGCATTCAATGGCAATAACCCGGGAAGGTTGAGAGCACCCGCCGTACGCTGGTAGGTAT
>NW_014567463.1:0-631 GCF_001313825.1 Dinoponera quadriceps | reverse complement strand
ACTACCAGTACTACGTCCACAGTCTATGTTACGTATACTATAGATTTTCAGTACTAGTACCAAATGCAGCCTATGGGCGGCGTACACGGAACACTTTAGGCACGCTCACGGGGCCGTTCTAGTTTTAGTGAAAATCGGCACGCAGATCTAGTTACTTCCAATTCCAAGGCTCGTATACAACACAGTTAATTATTCCCTTCACATTCGACTGTGATTGGTCAATTTTTTAAGGCTCCAGGCTCAAGATACCTATTGTGAGAGGAAGAGAGAGAGAATGAAATCTGTCTTTTATTATTGATTCNTGTCTTTTATTATTGATTCGAAGTATAAAAAGACATTAGAATTTATAACCGTACAAAACATTAGTGCACAAGTGAGTAATAATCTTGTCGTTGAATGTCTTACCGTTACCTTTAAAGTTCCGTGTGGTGAAAGTGATACAATTGGATAATAGGTTAGACGAATCATTTATTTCAACTGAACTACGAATCAAATGAACTTTTTTATTCGTCAATGGCACAATCGAATAAACTTAATTCATCGCGACGAGGAATAAAAGTCCTTTTGACCTGACGATGGAGAATTAAAATATCGAGATCGACGCGCTATATGTCCATTCATTTTATAATTA
>NW_014567462.1:0-1423 GCF_001313825.1 Dinoponera quadriceps | reverse complement strand
CGAGACATTTGTATTTTGACGCTCACTTCATACCGGTACACCTAGTAACTTAGTTTGCTATTAAAAATAACAATTTGAGTTTTGTAACGTATTTTATTTTTCGACGTAATCCCCTCGAAGATCAACGCATTTGCGCTAATGTTCCTCCAGGTTCACGATTCCTTCGCGGAAATTAATTACTTTGAAGTTCTCAAAATACTCGTTTACCTCCTGTATGACCTTTTCATATGACCCAAATTTTTGTCTAGCCAGGAAAATCTTAAGTTTCAGGAAAAGATGGTAATACGGGGGAGTTAGATCGGGTGAATAGGCTAGATGCGGAAGCAGTTCAAATCGCAATTCAGTTAATTTTTCTCAACAAGGCAGCTTGAATGGGCCGATGTGTTGTCATGGTGGAACGGCACCTTTTTTTGACGTTTACTAGACGTTACTAGACGTTTTTCCGCAATCGCTGCCTTTAATCGGCCCAAAAGTGATGCATAATATTCTCCAGTAATAGTTTTCCCCTCCTCGAGGTAGTTAATCAGGAGAATTCTTTTCGCATCCCAAAAAAGTGACGCTATCATTTTTCTAGCGAATGGAAGACGCATTTCACCTTTTTCGGAGCCGGTTCGCCTCATGCAGTGCATTGTTTCGATTGCTGTTTTGTATCCGGGATATAATGGTGAATCTAAGTTTCAACCATGGATACAAAACGCTGCAAAAATGTACTGGATTCTTCTTAAACACTTGCAAATAGTCGGTTGATGTTCGCACGCTAATTTGTTTTTGCTTTGGTGTGAGCAAACGTGGTATCCATCTTAAGCTAAGTTTTTTCATGTGCAATTCATTATGCAAAATTAAGTGAAGACGCTCAGTTAAGACGCCTATGGCGTTTATTAACCCAATCATTTTCACTCATCTATCGGCCAAAACCATATCATAGACTTTATCAATGATTTTTGGCGTCACAACTGATTTCGAGGCTCTAGGACATGGTACATCTTCGATGCTTCTTCTGCCATGCTTAAATTCATTTACTCAAAATTGAAACGGTTTCATAGGAGGAGCATGAGTCACCTAATGTAGGGAATATACTCTCATGAATTTCTTATGTTGTTCCCCTTTCGGAAAAAAGAATTGAATCTCACCACNAATTCCAATTTTATCCATTTTTCACTGTTACTCGAAACACTTCTGTTTAACCAATTGTCGAACAACAAATTACTGTCAGAATTACTTGTGACCATAAAATATTCATCCATAAGAAGGACACTTTATGATTATATATACAGATGTTGCTGTCGCCTTCTATTAATATACGAACAAAATTATTTATCTAACCACTTCAGTAAATAAATAAATAAATAAATAAATAAATATATATATATATATAAAAAAGCTAGGAAAAGATTACAATCCTTGCATTATATATATATATATA
>NW_014567461.1:0-760 GCF_001313825.1 Dinoponera quadriceps | reverse complement strand
AAGAAAAGAAATAATAGGGCTTTACCGCATAAGGGCAGTTCAACTGTCCGCGGGAGCGCGGTGATTTTCTCAATGGGGAAAAAGAGGCGTCTTTAACGTTGGACCGCTTAAGAAATACTTATGTGTTCGCGGTAATGCAGTCAGCCTCACAGGGAGGGTGGGAGGGGTAATTTTTGTGGGAACCTCGTGAGAACAAATTTCCTGTTCTCGGTTATGTAATGAGATTCACAGGAGGGATGGAAGGAAGTTGTAAAGGTTACAGAATACCGCGTGAGAACAGATTATNGCCTCACAGGGAGGGTGGGAGGGGTAATTTTTGTGGGAACCTCGTGAGAACAAATTTCCTGTTCTCGGTTATGTAATGAGATTCACAGGAGGGATGGAAGGAAGTTGTAAAGGTTACAGAATACCGCGTGAGAACAGATTATCCGTTCGCGGTAGTGTTATGTTAATAAAGGAAGGGATTAAAGGGAAGGAGGTGGGAGAATCCGCCAGAAACCCCAAGGCTCCAACACGCCAGCTTGCTGTCTTAGCGGATTTCATACCGCTCGAAGCGCTGGCGTGCCTTCTGCGCCTCGGCACCAAGCGGCTGGCAGATTATCCCACGAGGGACCCGCTGAGACCTCCCCCCTCCCACTCAGGGGGAAGGTAGCGTAAGTTCAAGCCAGAGCCCCGTCAGCCGCCATGAGGTGTGATAGTTGCAACCTCCTGCATCGTTTCCGACTCACACCACGAGGAGGTGGAGTTGGCACGTGGGAGG
>NW_014567460.1:0-650 GCF_001313825.1 Dinoponera quadriceps | reverse complement strand
TAAATATATATATTTATTTATATATTTATAATTATAATATATATTATTTATAATTGTTTGTATATTATATTATATATTTCATTATTATTTAACACATTCTTTTGTACAAGTAAATTAATTAAGAATAAGTACAACTTGGTAGCAAAGAGAGATAGAATTATGATTCACTGTATATTTTCTTTATCATATAGTGAGAGAAGAGAGAGATATATATCTTATATTTCATTTATATTATAATATTCTTTCATTATTTTTATTATGTTTCAGACCGNTATTTTTATTATGTTTCAGACCGCGTAATATTCTGACGGTGCCGCCGCCGTCCGATTTTTTTCCTCTTCTTTCGTTTCCTTTTTTTTCTTCTTCGAAGTATGAGTAATGCTCTCTGCCTGTGATCTTTCACATCTACACTCTTTGTTTTCGTTTCCGGTACCCGATATGGTTAGGCTCGCAATCTGCCGCGCTGCCCAATCCCGACACGCTACCTCAGCTTGCAAATGCTACGGGCGCGCCGTCCCGATATCTCTAGAGAAGAGGTAGAAAAAACAGCGAAAACGACGACAAAATCCCGCGACACCGCGATATCGCGGGCGATTACTACTATATAAATATTACACGAGCGAGAAAGAGAGAGGAGGGAGGGAGGGAGG
>NW_014567459.1:0-954 GCF_001313825.1 Dinoponera quadriceps | reverse complement strand
CAAAGGTATGCGCCTTTACCTGCTCAAGGAGGATCTCAGTACTTTGGAGACCAGTCGTATCAAATGGAAGAGGTGCGATTTATTTTTTTTTTATTCGATGGTATAATACACTTTTGTATGATATACGAGTGAGAGTGATACAAAGCTATATTCAAATTCTGAAATTTTATGTTAAAGTTTATAATAATATTACGAATTTCAGATTGTATTGGATACACTACACGACAAAGTTCGCATTTATATTCATCGTCGTTGTGTTTACCTGTAACCTGTTAGCAAATATATTCTTGTAGCATGCCCAAGCAGCAGAGCGTAAAGCGAACATTCCTCGAACGTTTACGTGCTGCTTGGGTTATATGCCTCTCTCATGTAATTTTGTAATTAATATAAAATACTGCAGTCATGCGTTACATTTTCTCTATGCACTGTTGTCCAGTATTTACTAAAAAATTCTATAATTTGGAAAAAACGAAGTAATGGCGATGTTACGTCCTGGGTGTCTCGGAAACTACGAATTTCTTTTTTTAATTATATGATTGGGAAACAGACGGGCTTCAGGCAAGCTCTACTGTAACAAAAATAAAATTACATTGGCAGACGCTAAACGTGCGTTATATAACTAAGTTATCTTGCCGCCTCTACGTTAGGCACGTATGTGTCCATACTGGGTACCTAGATAGCAGCGAATTCCTACTTTTATGATTGTAAAACAAACATATTTGAACAAGCGCTGTTATGGAAAAGATACGAGTACGCGCCGCCCACATATGTCATAAAGCTCCCGATAGAGCTTCGATTTATCTACCTGTATACACAGTCGGTAGAAGAGAGGCCGTTCTATGCAATTAGGTTCTTAAAATTATTTATGTCAATACTAGGAATTTTTCCAGAGTAACCGTCTTCCACGCAATCTCCTCTCATTGGTGGACGTCATCCACCACCCCCTGAAATCCT
>NW_014567458.1:0-1008 GCF_001313825.1 Dinoponera quadriceps | reverse complement strand
TATGTGTCAAATTAATACGCTGCGTACTTTTCGCTGGCGCCATATCTTAATTAAACCGGAAAAAACTTATGCATACACCTGGTATTATATCTCAACCATACATGAAAAGCGCAGCAAATACAACTGTGAATGCTATAGAAGAAAAGCCGTCAAAAATTTATTGAGTCATATATATAGGACAGTGTTAACGAATACAATTATACATAAATATACAAACATAGATGCAGAGGAGCAAGCAGGCTTCAGAACTGGAAGATTCACAGTAGATCACCTATTTTGCGTAACCCAAGTAATAGAGAAGAAAACAAACCAAGACATACACCTACTATACGTTGATCTCTAAAAAGCGTACAATAGTGTTCTTTTTAAGTGCAAGAAGTTGCCGGGACCGTCCAGATCTTAACGCGAGGCAACCGTCATATGCGAAAAGGACGTGACGGGAGAATTGAGAAAAAGGAGAACTTAAACTGAAGTCGATTTAGACGCACAATTTATTTAACCCTTTCGTTAAGACAGTTCGCGTCGCTGGAGTGACGCCACTGAACGGGGCACCGCGCCGCGNTCTTCGATGTTCGCACTTACGTCTTTCAACACCACTTTGGGATTCTCTTGTATATATATTATTTTAAGAGCTAGGTAACAACTTTTTCGTAGTATTATATAAAAAACATGAAAATGAATATATGAGTATTCAGTTACTTACATATTTGCAAATTTTCGGGGTCGCGCGCGTACGCCGATTATAGTCGGCACCCGTACACACAGGTCGTCGCACAAACGCGACTATACTCGGCACCCGTAACGAAAGGGTTAATAACTGAATTTCGACGAAATAGATGAGCTCACAACGAGACCGCACGGAATACGAACAGAGATCTTCAGATTGTCAATTTCTTTGTTGCAAATTGTCGCGAAACGGAAATCTTGAAGCGATCTGAATTGAAACACTTGCGACAACAGAGATCTTGATGTCACGGAGACGAAGTTCTTGTTCGCGAAGCAGCTCGA
>NW_014567457.1:383-753 GCF_001313825.1 Dinoponera quadriceps | reverse complement strand
AATAAAGCCTCCAATTTGATACAAAAATAATGGATTACTTTTACTAGACTTATATAAGTATACATTGCGGTTTTATTAAATTTTAATCTATATTTATATACGCAAATTTTATTCTCTATTAATTCTTTTTCCTTGTCGCCATTCATCATGCACCTCTTATCACGTACGTCTGCGAAATAGAAAATTATGTGTAGTTCACAAATGCAACAAATGACATTCTACTCGATATTACAGTCGATCGGCAGTCCTGACGCGGTAGAAATGATAGTGCGGTCCCTTTTGTTCTACGCCATAACGAATCTCGAAGCGTTTATATTTTGCTTCGCAGGGGAATATCTAAACAATAAGGTTAGTGATGAAAAAGTAATCA
>NW_014567457.1:0-341 GCF_001313825.1 Dinoponera quadriceps | reverse complement strand
AAAACGGTTTTCGAGAGCTATTTTCGCATATTTCGCGTATTTTTGCATATTTTCTCTCTGTCGTTTAGTTCTTATCGAAATTAAAGTTCTATCATTGTAATTATAATACTGTAATAGTACAAGTTTATTGGTAGTGTAGAAGAATAAAGAAAGTGGGAAATCAATTTCAACAAGAAAAATTTTCAAAAATTTGGATGATATCACTAATCGTATAAAAGATTTTCTGTCCTGAGGCCGAGCGCAACGAGCAGCATACGAAGAATTATAATTTACTGGCACAGCAAATTTTATACTGTCGCAGAAACATCTGTCAGTTTCTGTGGGCATTTATGTGGTCAGCA
>NW_014567456.1:0-591 GCF_001313825.1 Dinoponera quadriceps | reverse complement strand
ACTCTCGAATGAAAATTACTATCACAACCAACGGTTCTTGATGAAATCTTACTGCGTTAGAGGTCCTGTCGTCCGACACTGATAGATCTCGATGTGAAACGACATATTTTAACATGTTTCCCCATCACTCGTGGCCAAAAAATATTAATTCTACATATTTTAGTACATGTTCTTCTATTTACTCAATTTTCAGAACTTACTATTTTGACATGTTTCTCCAACACTCTCGAATGAAAANTACATATTTTAGTACATGTTCTTCTATTTACTCAATTTTCAGAACTTACTATTTTGACATGTTTCTCCAACACTCTCGAATGAAAATTACTATTGCAACCAACGGTGCTTGATGAAATCTAACTGCGTTAGAGGTCCTGTCGTTTGACACAGATAGTTCTCGATGAGAAACGTCCTACTCTAACATGTTACCCAATCACTCGTGGTAAAAAAATATTAATTCTACATACGATGTCTGTTCAAAAAGTATCGGGAATTCTGAATTTCCGCGGGTTACTTATATTCGATTTTCAATTTTTTTGTGACGTTATGTTGGTATTCATGTCCCTCACTTATGCCGACAAGTTCGGCCAT
>NW_014567455.1:0-1172 GCF_001313825.1 Dinoponera quadriceps | reverse complement strand
TACGTAACCCGCGGAAATTCAAAATTCGCGATACTTTTTGAACAGGCCTTGTATGTCTGACAATTACGTTAACGGGCAGAAGCAACACCCGCGTGGCGAACTTCTTTAGTATCATCGACTTGTGCCATGGTGATTATGTTTCGGTCATAAACAGTTTTTGAAACGTATAATACGATACTGAACATGACCTCATTGAACAATAAATTTTACTATGACGAGGACGACAAGGAAATTGTAATTCTCGAGTGATCGTACGAATTACACACTATATACCAATATTTACAACATGCAATGTTGAAAATATCTTGTCCTGCAAATAACGACAATGATCCTGCGATTATTAGTGTCAATAAAAATATAGTGAGGAACGAGATCATGTGTGTCTATCGGATAAACTTTACGAAATCGAATACAATTGCATCGATTTTGGGATATTCTGCCGATCGCATACCACAGCTGCGACAGTGGTACAAATTGGATATATCTATTAATATCATGAACGTAAATATTAATCACGTGAAATGCAACGTTACTACTGGTGCATATATTAGGTTGGTGTTAATGAAATGGCCATTTTCAGTGTTTTAAATTTTCCACCCATATAGGTTACTTTTCTTTCATACAGAGGACAGTGTATATATACTGTGTGAAAAGTACATGATCCACATGTGATTTAGTGCACATAACTTTATTTCTATATTGTACTATTAGTCATAGAAGTTTGCATTAACGCCGTGATAGAAAATGGAGAAATTCGTATAATTTATTTATACGAGTTCAAACTTGGTCATACTGCAGCCGAGGCAACGCGTAACATTCATACTGCATTTGGTGAAGGTACTGTAAGTGAAAGAATGACGAGACGTTGATTTGAAAAATTTCATTCTGGGGACACAAACCTCGACAATTTGTTTCGCGGACACGCACCTTCCGTCATTGATGACGTTGATTTGAAGGAAATGGTTGAAACAGATCCAAGGTTAACAGTCTGAGAGATTGTCAAAAAATTCGAAATTGATCATTCAACTGCCGTCCAATATTTAAACAAGTTGGAATAAGTGAAAAAGTTCGATAAATGGGTCTCCCATGAAATCATAGAGAGATACAAATTTAGACGTTTGCTGATCTGCATTTCTTTGCGGTTGCGACAGAATACAGATGAAATTTTACAC
>NW_014567454.1:0-906 GCF_001313825.1 Dinoponera quadriceps | reverse complement strand
TATATATATATATATATATATATAACATTTATATATATATATATATATATAACATTTAGTATATATATAACATTAAGTATAGAATTGAATATTTAAAAAATATATGATATTACAATAACATTAAATAATATTATTTTTTAAATATTATTAGAAGCGAATATATAACCCTCTATTAATGTTTCCAAAATATTGCTCGATATTAAATAATATTACGTGCTTAAAGGGTATATAATTCGACATTTTGCGTAACGATCGTTTTTCACGAACGAATTTAACAAAGATAGAGATGCTATTACGAAGTCATAAATAATTCGTGAATTCGATTTGGAAGATTTTCCAGGTCACCAAGTTGACGTATATATGTCTCGGAAATAATAAATTCTCCCTTCTTGGCAAAAGTCGCGAACTGGTCTCTTTTTCTCGTAACATGCCGCGATACATTCTAGATGCGCTTTTCACTTTGAAAACAACAAGGCAAGAGGAATGAATCTCGCGAGAGGGAGTGAGAGAGAGAAAGAGAGAGAGAGAGAGAGAGACAGAGGCGGGACTAACAGCGGCATCGGATCATTGATCAAGTTCAACACGATGTTTCAACATTTGCGCTAACTTTGTAGTTTCTAATCGACCGTTACGTAAGTGTTCATTTGACCTCTCGGATAACCTCCGACTATAGNGGATCTCGATCGAGATCAATCGGACGGGTAAAACATCGTAAAGCTCTTTCTCTCTTCGTCATCATCACCGATATCTCTTAGCATATTATTAAAATGTTTTTAGAATACTTAAAAGAAAATAATAATAATATATAAATATACAAGGTGGGCCATTTTAATCGACCCAATCGAATATTTCGAAAGCCAAGCCCGGGAGAAAAAAATTTTTCAGACAAAAGTTGTTTGGTTTCGA
>NW_014567453.1:0-1417 GCF_001313825.1 Dinoponera quadriceps | reverse complement strand
TTAGAAAAAAAATCTGGAAAATCGGCCTGTTTTTTCCCTTGTCACAGTAAACCTCCCCCTTAAGCAACGTGTTTAAAAACACTTGCAATCTATTAGAAATAGAAAAAATACAAACGACTACGTATAACCCATAGAGCAATGGTGCACTAGAACGCTCGTACAGAACACTCGCGGATATTTAAGGCATTACATTAATACCGATCAGTCAGAGTGTGATGAATGGATGCCGTATGCAATTTTCATATATAATACAACCCCGCATGCCAGTACAAGTTATACTCCACTCGAGCTATTATACGTACATGAAGCAACACTATCTTCTGCCGTATATCTACCACACAAACCTACATACACCTTCAACAACTACGCCTAGGAACTAAACAGATACTACGCACAGCAAATCAGCTAGACAGGGAACTCGTCAAGGAAGAAAAAATAAAATGCAAACGACACTACGATCAGAAAACTAAAGGGATCCAATACCAAGTAGATTACAAAGTTTTATTATATGATGAAACCGTACGCCGAAGAAGATTAAAGAAACTCGACGCTATGTGGATAAGGCCATATTAAATAATCAAAAAACACTCCGATGTTAACTATATAATAAAAAGAGGCCGGAAAACCCTAACCACTCATGCAAATCGCCTAAAACACTACATTGATAACTAATGTAGAAATTAAGAAAAAAGAAAGGGGGAGGAAAATAAAAACAAGCATCTGCCCTACGGCACGCGAGATACAACCATCACAAATAGATTTAACCATGGCTGTCCACCACACACGGGCAAAAGACGACTACGGCGGAAAAGAATAAAAATAGGAATGAAACACAATTCACCCTTGTTGCGTGAGTTGAGTCGACGCGCGTAGTGTGGGGTGCCCGTCACAGCGCGGTAGAACGGAAGGCGATGGTGACAATAAATTATCTCTCGTTCGAAAATGAACTTGTCTTTATTATGTTTTCCGCCCGATACAGTATTTCTAGTGTGACCGACAGCGTGTCGGTACCCGAGAGCTAAGAGTCTAGAGTCCACTCTTGAGTTCGATCTCACGTCCCTTTTATCCTCTTCTTATGTCTCAATCAGAGGGAATAGTTTTGAAGTGTCAGAATCACTTGGGTGTGGACGCTGACCATCTTGATTTCGGTATTGCATTCGCCAGAATGCAGAGTTGCATTTCTGCAAAATAACGTTTCGTAATTGAGGTCGTGATTTGTTTATGGCAATCGACATGTCTTATCCTTATGCTTACAACATCCCTCTCCCGTTGGAGAAAGAAAACGGAGAAACGATGTTTTCGCTTACAATAGTTTTTCCGTTGACAATATTTTGCTATAATCGTTTATTTCTAAACTATTACATTATTTTTACTCGTTGGTTTTGTTTCGGCGGGTTTCTTCCAATTTACAGCGAGG
>NW_014567452.1:0-581 GCF_001313825.1 Dinoponera quadriceps | reverse complement strand
TGAGATGCATATATTTGTGGTGCATACGCAGATTACACACAACTATATGAGACCTACACTTTTAACGCCGATTCCGAACGGCAATTTGCGTGAAGCTTTTGGCAGAGATACTCTCGATAGATTGCCAGTCCATCAGAGAGGAGACACTAGGCTGTGAAAATATTTTGGTTTTACCGAGAGGCGAACTTGGGAACTCCAGTATAACAGACCATTGCGCTGTCTGTTACGCCACGCTCGCGCTCGTTAGTCCATAATACGGACTNAGTCCATAATACGGACTCTTATACAGATTTTCTGCTATCCACAACTCTATCATGTTGCACACAACACTTTTGTTCTCTAATATTATTTTTAAGCGCCAGTGTTATTTTCATATTCATGATCATGTAGCCAAAAAATATCTTTCGTCCATACCTTAATATTAAGTGGAATTTTGCCAGTAATTTTTATATATAACATTAGTATAATATCTCCGACATTCATATTTTAATTTCAATCTCTTTTATCCCTATATCTTATTATATCTATACTGATAAAAATCGAATCAATAAAAGATATTGTACTGCTATGTATGAAAGATA
>NW_014567451.1:0-780 GCF_001313825.1 Dinoponera quadriceps | reverse complement strand
TAAATACCAAATATTTTTCTCTCAGTTTACGCGATTGTATACCGTTGTATTGAAACTTTGGATTCAAGACGTTGAGCCACTCTCCGTTTAATAATACTCGATATTACGTAAAGTTTACATTAAAAAAGCATCTCGGTATTAAAATATACTAAGCTCTCTTAATCTCGTCTCTCGCAGACAGCATCGGGAGATTTTCTACGATTACGAGATGTCTTACCGACGACGAATCCAAAGTACCGCTAATTTACACGCCGTTAAAGTGTATTGTATAGCCACGGGTAAGCCACCCACGAGATTTGGCAGCTCGCTCAGTTTAAAGTGCGAATATATATACAGGTATTGAAAGTACTGCAGTGTCAGNTGTAAATTAGCCGATAAACGGAGGCGTACCGCATATTCGGCCATATACCGATGAAACGGAGGCCGATCTTCAGCAACGGATTCATAGCGCTCCCGACTTGCATTCATAAACAAATTCGCGGGTACGGAACAAAATGAAAGTCAAAATTGATGTAATTGACGTAACAGACGATGTAGTGAAGAACCGAGAGAGAAAGCTCTGACCGTACATTCTCCGAAGTTCCTTCCCGAGAGGCACGTGTCCCCACTATTGTTCAGCACCGATCAATCCATTGTGCATCGCGTGGTATTAACAATGAATCGAGACACAGCTTATTATTTACGTAAGGACGTATAGTTCCATCGGTGGGTAAATAACATGTATTCCGATTGTGAACTAGACAAAAAATTACATGAACGAACATACGTCTCGACGCACGC
>NW_014567450.1:0-1516 GCF_001313825.1 Dinoponera quadriceps | reverse complement strand
GCTGGGAGTATAGATTTCGGTGGGAGTACCAACAGATCCGAGCAAATTTTCCATTTCGCAATTACTTTTCCGCTAGTCTCGTTCGCCGCGCCGCTCGCCAGTCGACCATGAATGACATCATGCCGCTAGGCTGGCGGCATGGACCGCAAAGGATTAATATCGCTTCTATATTTGTCATAATGCTTAATGTTGGTATAATATTGTAATTAAATTTTTTGCACAATAAAATGTATATGATATATAGTAAAATACTTTATGAAATAAAACATATGTTATAGAATTCCTTGATAAAGTACTATATACATAGTATATAGTAATTGTACGCACAATTTTCATAAAATAAAATTTTCCAGTATTATTGGTCGTCAATTATATGACACGAAGAGATGAAGAAAATTAAATTTTATCCTTATAATAAGGCACATAATGCTCTCTTCTACAACTCGCTCTTGTCGTTTACACCTGTCCAATCCTCCTTTATTAAATCTGCGCCTTTCTCTCCTTTCATTATTGTAGGTGCATTCGTGGATCCACTAGTAATTTTTAGCATGATAGATGCATCGGTGACTCTTAGACTTTGCACTCCGTAAACTCTTAATTGAGCATCCACAAGGGCCGTGGGATCATCTTGAGGTCCCATTTTGACTGTACCAACAGGATGGAACAACGTACAAGACAAATGTCGCAAGTGACATCTCCAATATTCGTCCGAATCAGGTTCAGTGTGTCGACAACCTGGAATGTCTAGGTGATGCAGCCATATCCCTCGTCGTGTGAATGTCTCGATTTTCAACATTTTCTTTATGAAATCTAAGGACTTCAACATCGTTTCAGTATCCTCTTATCCTGAGAGAAACTGTTCCCGTAGATCATAATGAACCGCTTTATCCTTGCTACGTAGCCGCAACTCACCTGTGCTCTTCGGCTTTAGTATACACAGCATAGGTACTACCATATCAACTTTTTGAAGCATTTTCATTACATCGTGCTTTATCTCTCTACTTGATTACTGTGGCAGTTAAAATATTTTCACATCTTTAAAAATAGCGTAAATATTCTAGATGGACAAAATTTTGTCCCACCCTGTATAAAATAAAAAATATATATACAGGGTGTCTGAAAATTTAATATATAACGTTTGTGTGCAGATAGAACGGCACAAACTGAACGATGAAGTGCCATTTTGTAAATTTTACAATAGCTATTAGGGAATTAATTAAACAATATGAATGAATGAACGTTTGGAAAGCAGCAGAATGGACTCTGTAAGCATGCATAAAGGAATATGTCTTCTATCTTGTAAAAAATAGTATTTAGTATCTTCTAAGAACAATGAGCAGCAGTTGATAGCGAGAGGCGCGCTTTTGTGGCGCGATGTCACATGTTCTTCGCTGCCTTATTTCGTCTCTTGATATTAATTGATGTTGTACCATTGCTAGGATATCCTAAGAAATAAGGATCTTTCTCAAAAGCTGAAAGTCATCTTTTCTTGTTCATGGCTGTAGAGCTCTCCTTG
>NW_014567449.1:0-1742 GCF_001313825.1 Dinoponera quadriceps | reverse complement strand
ACCCGCGGAAATTTAAAATTCGCGATACTTTTTGAACAGACCTCGTATTCAAGTAACCTTTTCAAACTTCTTCATAATAAAACATGACAATTAATATTAATATGCACGATATCCCAGATAATCAATTCTACAAAAGCAGATTTTGCATAGAATGTGCAAAACTCTGCTGCAGACTCTGCTACCAATTTAACAGAATTGCAACAGGATTTGAGGGCAGACAATAACGACAAACTGACGACAGAAACCGAGCAGGATCTATCGTTTTAATGTAGTTATTAGATGTACAAATGAATAATCAAAATTTTTTAGCTAAATTCGAGATTTATTTTAAAAGAAAGTAAAACAAATTTTTCAATCAAAACAATTGCTGCTGCTTTCTATAATTTTAAACCATCTTTCAGGCAGCTACTGAATTTCATCTCGGAAAAATGCTGTGTCTTTGGACACGATAAAGTCATCAAGTCATTTTCGGATCTCATCCACTGATTGAAAGTGAGTATCGGACAAAGCGTGTTGCTTTGATCAGAACAAGTGATAATCGGATGGAACATTGGATGGAGCTCTGGTGAATACGTCGGGAGTTGCAAGACGTCTCAGCCAAGATTCATTATTGTGTCTTCTGTCTTGGAAGCAATGTGTTATCTAATGTTGTCATGCAACAATTTCACAGAACGTTCCCCTTTGCCAATATATGGGCGTTTCTGTTTCAATTTTTCACTCAAGCTGATTAATTGGCGTTGGTAGTAGTCCACAGTACCGCTAACTGTTTTATCCGGTTTCAACAGCTCATAATAGAGCACGTCTTTGATATCCCACTAAATGCAGAGCAGAACCTTCTTTTCGAAGCGGTTGAGCTTCGCGACCGGTGTTGATGGTTCGCCAGGATTTACCCATGACTTTTTGCGTTTCGGATTGTCATAAAGTATCCATATCTCATCGTCCATAACGGTTTTCCACAAGAAAGACTTTCGACGTTGCTTATTGAGAAGAGAAAAACACACTGCCACTCGTTGATTTTTGATGGCTTCAGTGAGTTCATGCGGAACCCATTTTCTTCTTTTTCGATTTTACCCATTTCATGTAGACATTTGGAAATGGTTTGCTGCGTTACTTCCAACTGCTCTGCAAGCTCTTTTTGCATTTATGCCGAATTCTCAGCGAGCAATTGTTCCTAATCATCCTTATCGCATTTTCAAGGGTTTCCAGGGCGTTGTTGTCGATCAGATTGAAAATACTGCTTTTAAACCGCTTAAACCAAAATGCGCACACATCGTACGATACAACATCTTTGCCAAGAAAGGAACAAGTCGATTCGCATGCTCTTGCAGCATTTTTCCTTTTTAGAATTCATAAAGAATACATTGTCAGATATGCACTTTATCTGTTGCCATATTTGACTCTACTGAATTGAATACTTTTGCAGGATATGTTGGGCCTCTCGCCGTACTAAATGTCATTTTTAATATCTAGATATCAATAATACATAACAGCAAAAAGCCACAAAAAGCAGAAAAATCAATTAATTTTAAAATTAATTTCTTAACTGCGTAAAACCATTTAAATTGTTCATTTGTACACCTATTATTATTAGGTAGTAAATTTAATTTCTGCCGTTCTTTCGTCTCCAAAAGTGATTTGTTTCGAAAGTTAGATGAATTAATACGTTAAAGTTATTTCCTCCATTATGTGTTAAAGTTATTAGGTTGGTGCGTATGAAATGTCGCATTCTCTTTACATGCGGA
>NW_014567448.1:0-697 GCF_001313825.1 Dinoponera quadriceps | reverse complement strand
TATATATATTTATTTATTTATTTATTTATAACTCTTTATATGTTAACATATTTCTTTGTATTATATCATTTGTTAATTTATTTCATATATACACGTTGCAGTTCAATGTGTATATTCTTACCATTTATATTGTATCCATTTATCGCAAATCTCGAACTACATCGTCACAACATGACTATTTACAAGATCATATTTTACACTATATCTATTCACGCCGCAAATTGTAGGTGGCACAAGGAAAGAGGAATCTATGTTTGCTTATATTCGTCCAGTATAAATAACCTCTTATTTCTCAAGTAAAATTAACTCTTTGCGGCTCAAGTAAAGATATTGACGGCAAAGCTGTTTTATTGTAATTTGATTGTAATATAATNTAATATAATATGTTAAAAAATATCTTTTATTAGTATATAAAAATTTATTTGCAAGAACTTCATTTCTTTTTTCATATCGAAAATTAACTAGATGCATATCGCTCGTTTGCCGCTTGAAAATAATCAGACCAAGTGGCTCGAAACCGCAAAGAGCTGTCTTCGCTGCATTTTAACCAATAATACAAAAGAGAAAATTTATAAATTGACCTACCTATATATATATACCTACCTATACATATATATATGGGTATACCTACCTATGGGTATACCTACCTATATATATATATATATATATATATATAGGTAGGTCAATTTATAAATTA
>NW_014567447.1:0-641 GCF_001313825.1 Dinoponera quadriceps | reverse complement strand
TAATGGATTACTTTTTACTAGACCTTATATAATAATAAAACAATACATAAATAAAACTATGCCAGTAATGTTACTAGTGTTATCTATTTTGCTACATAACATAAATATTGCTCTAACAGCATGTTTCAACAACATTTTTAACCGATTTCGCTAATTTTTTTATCATGAATCATGCTTTTATTATTTGCCACTGCGGTTTCCCTTGTCATCGCGATTTAATTCGTTATCGAGCGAAATGATTTCAAAAATTTTATGAAACCACTAAATTTGGTCCAAATATTTTCGTTTAAATTGAAACTCTGTAATATAGCCACCCATATGGTACTCGCGACGTCCATGACAAGGGATGTTAAAACGGACTTTTCGCCAGATATANATATTCTGCGTATGTGCTCCTGTATCAGGATCCACGAAATTATAAAAGTGATTAACAATCAGATGCTAAAATCCTTCCGTATCTAAGCAATTATATGCTTTCCAACAATGAGAAATAATCGTGGCTCCCAGTAGAACATTTGATTTTATCGCATTCAACAATGTTTCAGTTAATCTGTCCAAAATAGAAATAACAAATACTTCTTTTGTATTTCTTTCGAATCCGCCAAACAACCACTGTCCGTCAATAATACATCCCCGGTGGT
>NW_014567446.1:1560-2226 GCF_001313825.1 Dinoponera quadriceps | reverse complement strand
CTATGAGCAATTCTAGATGATAAAGGAGGATAAACTGTTCATCCAGTTCCAGCTCCATTTTCTACTATACTTCTGGCCAATAGAAGTGTTAAAGAAGGTGGGAGTATTCAAAATCTTATATTATTTATTCGAGGAAAAGCTATATCAGGAGCTCCTAATATTAAAGGAACTAATCAATTACCAAATCCTCCTATTATAATAGGTATAACTATAAAAAAAATTATAATAAAAGCATGGGCAGTTACAATTACATTATAAATTTGATCATCACCAATTAAGGCACCAGGATGTCCTAGTTCTGCTCGAATTATAATACTTAATGAGGTACCTACTATTCCAGCTCAAGCTCCAAAAATAAAATATAATGTTCCAATATCTTTATGGTTAGTTGAAAATAATCATTGTTGCAATATAGATTAAATGGCTGAATTATAGGCAATAGACTGTAAATCTATTTATGAAAATTTATTTTCTTTAATCAAGCTTTATAGTCAATAATGATATTAGACTGCAATTCTAAAGGAATAATTTAAATTATTAAAGCTTAAAAGATTATCTTTTATTTATAGCTTTGAAGGCTATTAGTTTATATTAACTTAAAGCCTTAACTATAAAATAAAAAATAATAAGTTAATTATTAATAACCCAAAAATTGAAAAAAATGAT
>NW_014567446.1:0-1319 GCF_001313825.1 Dinoponera quadriceps | reverse complement strand
TTGAAAAAAATGATAAAATTAAATAAATTAATATATTATTAAATTTTATTAATCATTTAATATTTCATTTATTTTCAAAATAATTTATTATAAAACTAGCATAACATATTCGTATATAAAAATATAAAGTGATTAATGTAATTATTACTATTAATGTTATTAAAAATAATTGATCAATTTCTACTAATATTTGAATTACTCTTCATTTAGGAAAAAATCCTAAAAATGGGGGCAATCCCCCTAAAGAAAGAAAATTTAAAAATAAAATTAATTTTAATTCATTAGAATAATTAAATATTGAATATATTTGATTTATAAAAAATAATTTATTAATATTGAAAAAATAAATTAATGTAATAGATAAAAAGGTATAGAATAAAAAATAATTTATTCATAAAATGTCACTAGAAATTATTGCGGCTCCTATTCATCCTAAATGATTAATAGAAGAATATGCTATAATTTTTCGTAATGAAGTTTGATTTAATCCTCTTAATGAACCAACTAATATTGATAAAATAATTGGAATTAATAAGTAATCTAATATTAAGTATGATATTAATATTAAAGGGGCAATTTTTTGTCAAGTTAATAAGATAAAAGAATTAATTCAATTTAATCCTTCAATTACATTTGGAAATCAAAAATGGAAAGGAGCTATTCCTCTTTTTATTATTAAAGAAGAAATAATTCCTAAATTCAAAAAATTATTTATATTAATTATATCAAAATTATTATTATAATTTAATAAATAAATAATTACTATAAATAATAAAGTTGATGAAGCTAATGTTTGAATTAAAAAATACTTTAAGGATGATTCAGAAGATATTAAATTTTTAGAATCATTTATAAGGGGAATAAATGATAATAAATTAATTTCTAATCCTATTCATGCTCTTAATCAAGTATTTGAAGAAATTGTAATTAATGTTCCTAATATTAAAGTAATTAAAAATAATAATTTATAAGAATTTTTAAAAATTAAAAAGAAAAGGATTAAAACCTTTATAAGTGGGGTATGAACCCAATAGCTTAATTAGCTTATCTTTTTATATTTTAGTGTATGATGCACAAAAGTTTTTGATACTTTTAGAAATAGTTTAATTCTATTAAATATAATTTTTGATGAATATAATATTTAATTATATGATTTACCCTATCAAGGTAACCCTTTATTCAGGCAATTCATCATACAAAAAAAAACATGAAAATGTATTTATTTATAAAAAAATTAACTTTTTTTACTATTTTATAAAAATGTTATTAACAGTTTATAGATATTTATAAACAAATAATTATATTATTTAATAGCAATA
>NW_014567445.1:0-691 GCF_001313825.1 Dinoponera quadriceps | reverse complement strand
ATATCCAACATAGCCATTCGTTTCTTTTTAACTTAAACAAATAGAAAATAACTTATATACATTCGTATTATTTTCATAAGACAATTATTTGACCTTTCGAACATACTCTCTATTACTTCTTCGTTTTCCATTCCTATGTCGTTTTCAAAATGTTTTAAATACTGCCATTTAGTTTGTTCGTGATAAAGCTTTCTTTCTGCGATAATCTGAGCATAAGAAAAAATGTAAAACTAACTGNAGTATTAACTACTATCTTTTATTGACACAAGATAAACTTCTCTTAAAAATATAAATAACATGAAGGCGGCTACTCACTTTTCTGGTGAATGAGTGCAAGATGTTGAGATATTTATTATGTGTCCTACCCATTGACGTTAAATTGAATATTGTGTCATTCAAAAGCCATGGTTTGAAAAATCTAAACAGAATTATTCAATTTTAAATAAGTTTAAAAATGAAATTTTATTAATTTTATATCGCATACGTAGATTTGATTTAAACCAGATGTATTTATATTTTTAAATAAAAATAACCTGCTGATCACAATTTTGCCCATTTTATGAACCGTATGATGATATTCTTCTTGAGAAGAACCAGCATCTTGCATTGAAGTGCCCATCGAAGTTTCTGTAAACATAATTACTGAATTCACATTTCTAATAATAACTTCGTGCTATTACGTATGTGATAT
>NW_014567444.1:0-2131 GCF_001313825.1 Dinoponera quadriceps | reverse complement strand
CTGTGGTCGCGATGTTGAACGCATTGATTTTGACGTTGGTAAGTCCAGGCGTGAGGATATCCTTGACTTGATTAGTTCGTGTTGAATGAAGTCACATTCTCAAATGATGTTCGAAATGATGTTCTTACTACTAACGATATAACGAATCAATGATATTTCATTATCAAAAGATCATTGATTTTTTTCTTTCATTAATTTTGACTGATCATTATCAATCTTAATTTTTTGATTCTTTGATCGTTGATAATCATTGTCATTCGTTTCGATAATTGATTTTTTATTTGACGAATGCCAAAGATGCGATCGTATTAAATATTTTGACGAAGATGTCGATGCACGTGTCAAATCGACGATCGATAGATTTTGAAAGAAACTGTTTCTCAATATTTCCATTTGCGTGAGAATGTTATTTGATCCTTGGCTTAACATTTTAAGGATCGGTGTACGCTAGTGTTGGTTACGACATTAATTTGTGTCCCCAGTATCTAAAATGTCCCTCTTACAACCGATTAACTAACGATTTCGTTCGAGTCAATTCGAAAGCTCGAGCGAAAGTCGCTTAATATCTGATTTTTCACTTGAAGGTACTTCACGTGAGCGGGCAAATCGATATCATGTGCGAGGAGTTGAAAACCATCTCTTCCACGTGCAAATCCAATCCGTCGTCCACGAAATCGCTCGTCAAACTACACCAGAAGATCATATCGCTGTCGAATAATATCGAGAAGTTCTTTTCGTTCGTCGCGCTCTTACAATTCATATGGAACACTTTAGTTATTTGCTCTATTGGATTCATGGTCGTGATAGTGAGTAAGCTTGCTATGACAACAGCTTAGCCTTTGCAAAAGATGTCCTTTGAATTTTGAAATTATACGGGTGATTACTATTATTATTATTAGTATACTATATTTGTGTAAAAAATGTATGCAGTTTAATTTTTGAGTACACGCAGAATGCGATATAACATTTGGCGCAACAATATTTTAAAAATACTCACGCTTTCTGAATGTTTGTTGTCCCGTATCTCGTAGCGCATAAATTAACATCTCATTACTTAGTCCTTAGATACGAACACGGAGAGTAAATCCGGTGTAATGATACAATTTATTATTCCGTATCTCGCAGTAACTATAGAAGCGTTTGTTTTTTGTTTCGCCGGCGAGTACTTGAGCACTAAGGTTAGCACATTTCTTTCGTTTATCGTCAGTCTGCTGATTGTAATATTTTCAATCATGAAAACATGAGTTTCTTTTTTATAAATCCATACTAAGAAACGATCGAATCACAAGCGTTTTCAGCTGCTTAAGAAGCTCTTGTAGCGCTGTAATATACATACAATTTTGTAATTCGTAATGTTCCTTGGATTTTCAGAGCAGGTCTATCGGCGACGCTGCATACGAAGCGGTTTGGTATGATTTATCCATCAGCGAGTGCCGAATTTTATTATTCGTGATCCTCAGGTCTCAAAAACGATTAACGATCACGGCTGGGAATGTCATGGATCTGTCACTCGAAGGTTTCACTTCCGTAAGTCTTTCGCGTTAAATATATCCCTTTCAACTTTTTATTTCAAATAAACGATCAGTATTGTGAGATTGTCGAGTGAACGTCTAAATCCGAATTATATTAAATAATTTAAGAAATGTGCCAATATTTGTGTCAACTATTATTAGCCTTTAAAAAAAATTGTTACTGTTAATATTTCTATCTGCATATGAACGTCTTTTTAGATCATGAAAGCTTCGGCGTCGTATATTTCAGTGCTGCATGCGATGTACTGAGAATCGAATCAATTTCTGTTGATTGTACGTGTACAGTAGATAGATTTATCGTGTGTGAAGTAGCAATGTACATTTATAGGACTGATAAAGATAGATGATTGACGTTGATTTCGCTTCTCTTTTGTTTCCGACAACCATTCATCGATTTCACTCAACTTGACAGAACTCCTTATGTTGCGTCGTTCTTTTTTTTTAACAAGAGGTACATGTGAGACGGAAGATCAGTCAAGTCCATTTTCTTGACAAATTCTCTCCGAAAATATTCTTTCGTCATAAGCGACTTTAATAAATCTGCGTCCAGCTTTCAAATTATCCGGTGAAAATGTGTGTGTGTATGTATATGTGTGTGT
>NW_014567443.1:0-857 GCF_001313825.1 Dinoponera quadriceps | reverse complement strand
TTGAGGTTATGTGCATCAAACGCCAAGCCGCATGGCATTTTAGAAGGCCAAATGTCAACACTTTAAAATTGCAAAAAGGCGGGAAGTAAATAAAATTTAAATTGCTTTTTCGGTTATATGAAATCTAAAGCTCCGAATTTTTTGCTTACCTAATACACATAAAGTCAACATTTCTAAACATTAATGTTTCTTGCTTATTAAAAATGTAACTGGCGTATTTCAATGTTATTTATAAACATGTCTCGAATAGCACTGTATTTAAAATCGAGAAGAAGATGTCTTTACGACATCTTTAACTCTTTGTTCACAACTTTATTTTAAGACGAAAACCGTAAAAGAATTGACCAACCACAATCGTTTATTAAAAGAATAATCATCCATGGTTGATTAATATGCTTACGGCTTACGTCTTACAGCAAGATTGTAAAGTTATAAAAGTTTAATGTCCCAATGTCTTTAAGACGTCTTCAAAATATTAAGNGCCCGCTGGCAGTAGATGGCGTTAAGTACACTATTTCTTCGAATTGAAAGTTGGCAATACAGATGATGACAGGTCTATAGAGTCCCACCGTAAGTGACATTTGTGTGACGCGTTAACATCATCTATTTTGATTGTGTTTACAATGGCATTTTCCAAATAAATCACATTTGCGGGAAGTTATGCTACATTATTTCCTGGCAAAGAAATCGCCCGCGGAAACGCATTTGCTAGAGGAAGTGTATGCCGAACATGCTTCATCGAATACAACATGCAAAGAGAAGCTTAGCCACTTCCAAAATGATGATTTCTTTATGGACAACAAGGACAGCGGAAAACTACCCAAAAAATTTGAGGACACGGAAACCGCTGCTGAAAC
>NW_014567442.1:0-1445 GCF_001313825.1 Dinoponera quadriceps | reverse complement strand
TATATATATATAAGAAATAATAATAATTAAAGAAGCCTCTATATATGACCATTTCCAATCATTGATAACTCGAAATTTCGCGTGTTATTTGCAAAACTATATAGGACTTTTTTGTTCAACTCAATGAGTTCTACACCCCCACTAAGCCTGTATATATGTGTGCGTTAACAATAATAGAGTATAAATGACAGCAGATTAATTTACATTTAACAAAACATAAATGACATTCTTCTTCTACAGATCCTACAGATAATTTTACAGATAACTCAAAAGAAATGATGATAGCATTAGAGTCAAAATGCAAGGAATTGAGCGTTCAAGTTGAACGTTTGACGACAGAAAAGGAAACCGCGCATGAAGAGATAAGACATTTGAAAGATCAAGTAAAAAAAATCATATTATTTCGCGTTTATATTAACTTTTCCTGCTGTTCATTATTTGCTATGTTCTACTCTTGTTATGAATTTCTCGTTTTTGAAATCTCAAGCTTCGTATGAATTACTCTAAGGTTGCACAGACGACGAAACAAGTGTCGACATAGTGCAATATTTCCGTCTTACATATCTTGTAAAAAGCCATTTCTTAAAAGACTATTTCTTAACTTTTTTATGTCTTTCAATTTTCCTTCAGGTATTAAACCAAAGTATCTATTGCGCAACTCTCGGTGCGGTGTTAAGTAACTTAACATGGCGCGCTTCTAAATTTCCACAAACAATCGATGCTTGGTTATCGACCGTGAGTATGCGGTAAAAACATTAATTAAAAAAATATAACATACATTTGCAAAATTTTGCGTGTGTCATAAATTAGGTGTAAAATAATTTATAACATATGCAAAAGATACACGATACTTTTGGAATATATTGAATACACGCCCTATAAGCGCGTAATATTTAATATTAAGTAATATTCTGAGCATATTCTTAGAATATTAAACATAATATTCTAATAATATTCTAGTAATATTATTTAATATTAACTAATATTTCTGGAATATTAATAAATGGTTATATATCCACTCCTATAATAATATTTAAAAAACAATATTATTTAATGTTATTGTAATATTATATATTTTCTAAATATTTAATTTTATGTATATATATATATAATTAATATATAATACATATAATTGTAGTTTTTTATTTTAATTGTGTTATNTTAATTGTGTTATAATACCAATTGTTTTATTATATAAATAAAGTCGAAAGAATTTTGTGTAAAAATACGTTTTATATTTAAAAAATTATATATATACATATATATAACGTGTAAAATAATATATTATAAAAAATTATAATATCACTTCTTCGATATAGATCTCCGATGTAGATAGGAAAATAATAATAATAATATAACAAATATATAACACACAAACACACACACACACGTGTGTGTGTATATATATACAGGGTGTCCCAGACCACCCGTCTCACCCGATTTTT
>NW_014567441.1:0-624 GCF_001313825.1 Dinoponera quadriceps | reverse complement strand
TCGGGGAATAAACGCCCACTTGTGTAATTTCGCGCGTCACACCGGTGCGAGTGTACCGGTCGATATGTGAAGCCTCTGTCGCGAAATGTCCTCTTCGCTCTCTCTTCAGACGTATAAATCCCAAATTTCCAGCTTTATCCAGCGTTATCCTTCGATCACTGATTATTTAGTGAACTCTTCGCATCAATTCGTGCTCAAGGAAGTCCTTCGAGAGACATCAATGGCTGTTTAATTAAAAGCAATCAGAGCTACATGCCGACACAATTTGTTCCAATTTTTTTCATGTNATCAATGGCTGTTTAATTAAAAGCAATCAGAGCTACATGCCGACACAATTTGTTCCAATTTTTTTCATGTCTATTTTCATCAACGCGATATAACGTAGAGTTCTATTAATATACGCTCTTTCTAAATTTCTCAGAGTGGAATCTCGCTCAACACGAGTGAAAAGTGGTAGTATTTTCATTCGAAGCGATAATGAAAATACAGCCACTCGAGATCGCAAGAGTGAATATTTCACTCAAGCTTAGAGTGGACTCTGACTCCGTACGAGTGAATGTTTCAATCGATTGGAATGAATTGTTCCCGTGACGGTGGAAAACATCAGATCCATTTTTCAGTTAC
>NW_014567440.1:0-895 GCF_001313825.1 Dinoponera quadriceps | reverse complement strand
AAAGGTATTTTGCACGTCGATTTTCTTCACGAACGTCGTACTGTGAACGTCGCATATTACTGCCAACTTTTGGACAAAGCAAAACGCGAATATCGTCGGAAAAGACGTGGATTTCCAATTCGAGACGATATCCTGCTTCACAACAATGCCCGGCCCCATAAATCTGCCTTAACTCGTTAAAAAATTGAAGAACTGGTCTGGACTACACTGGAACACTCTTCCTACAGTCCGGACTTATCGCCCTACGATTATCATTTGTTTGGACCACTGAAAGAAGCACTTGGAGGACAAAGATTTGACAACGATGCTTATGTCGAATCCTTCATGAGCGATTGGCTGCTGCCACAGCCGCCTTTATTTTATGATAGCGGAATTAAAAAACTGGTCACCCGTTGGGAAAAATGTGTTTTGAAGTCCGGGGATTATGTAGAAAATGAGTTATGTATTTAATTTTTTTTATGATGCTTCAATTAAATAAAAAAAATAATTCCGATTTATATTTGATTCACCCTCGTATAAACCAAAATAGGTGAAATGCATTTTTTTATATTTGCTTGCACGCACTTTTAGGGAATAAAACGTTATTTAAAAAAATCGATTTTTTTGCATTGATAAAAGTATTAAAATAGAATTTTGTTTTCAATAAAAATCGATAGTCTTGAAGAGTATTTTACAGTAATATTTCCAGATTTTTCGAAAATGTTATAATTCTTAACATATTCTCACTCTTCACTTTTTTCATAAACTATATAATTTTTTTTCTATCAAATAAAGGGACATTTTATGTCGAAACTAATCATATGTTATAGTTATTCTCTATTGTAAGTGGATTTATTAAAACTTGAGAATTGGTACAGAAGAAACTGCCTTCATTTAAATATTAAATATTGCTTGT
>NW_014567439.1:0-6459 GCF_001313825.1 Dinoponera quadriceps | reverse complement strand
ATGTGTAGTCCTCAAAAGAGATTATGTTGACAAATAAAATAGATTTTTTCAAAAAAATGTTTTTTCTGCTTTTTTACCAAATTTTTTAAACAACTCTTATATTGACTTATTAAATTCAGATTTTAACTGCTTAGCTATTTACTTATTTCAGTTTATAATATTTTAATTTTCATCTTTTTTTAATTAACTCAAAACAAAAACGTAGACAATAACTGTCTTTTTGGATATTAACTTTTTGGAAAATAATAGTTCTTTTCTAAAAGTCTAAGATGATATACGGTGAAAAACGAAAAAAATATAAATATAAATTTAATTATATTATATATTTAATTATATTATATATCTTACAAAAAAACGATGAAAATTAAAATATTTGTGAAGTACTCAATAAGTTAAAAAACTAAGTGTACTGAAACTAGGATAAGTCTACTTTTGTTTATTAGAGTTGTACAAAATAATAATAACTTATTTGATAAATATGTAAACAGCTTTTAAATCTAAATTAAAAAAAGAAACTTGTTGATAGCACCATTTCTTGTCTGTCTGACCGCTGAAATTAAGGAATGGGCATGGTCAGTACATGAATAAGTAATTGCTTGAGAATTCCATATGCTGCTAAAAGAACTTTTTTGTTTTTATTTTCAATATTATACACTTTCTCTCCACATATTAATATACATTTTTTTATAGTTTCTCAACCCTTTGAATACTAGATTATTTTACGATTTTTATGCCTATGGGACGGATTTAATTTGTCGCTATATGGATTAATATGTAAAAATAATACATTTTATGCCCAAGTAAGCAGATGACGAGTCTTACTCGTCAAATGTACCGAGAGGGTTAATTTACTCAGTTGACAAATTTTGTCACATTTTTTAAATCGACATCCAATAAGAATATGTCATCGAATTTTACTGTAGTATCTTTTGAAGTACATAAACTGAACTTTGTTCCTATGTGATGGTAATTCACTAATATAATAAATATTGCACACATAATCATCAGACCAATCAGATCAATTTATATCAGACTAGTTCGAAAAATGACATATTTGGAAAATCTGTGCACATGACTATAAATAATAGAAAATACTATACAAAATTTTGTTATATACCATTTTTTCTCGTATATTTTATTATTGAGGTAATATTTGCTAATAATTAAATTTCTTTTTACATTTATGAACAGTTATTTCAGCCTTTAAATGGATAGGAAATCACATAAAAAACATGAGCTTGACATTTTGTGCTGCTTTAAAATATATCTAATGCCCATTTAAATTGATTAGTAACATCTCTAAACCTATTTTTTTGTTAGCAGAAAATTCGAATGAAATTGAAAAAAATTTTGGTGAAAAAATAGCAATTTTTCATAAATTAAATTTTATATATTTTTTTCCAAAATCTTGATAAGTTTAATTTTAAAATAAAATAGATTTAATACATACAAAGGTCCTCTTAAATTACATTCTCGAATAAGTTCTTCTTGCGCAATCGCACTCTTAAAAAACGATTAAATGTCTAGGGGAGAATACGACGCAATAATTATAGCGCTTCGGTTATTCTACTTGTTTTTCCGTAAGTTTCCCACTGTATTGTTGACAGGATGGTTATTAAGACTATCGAGAATGAACGCGCGATTTCGGCGATGGCTATTGAAAGTAACGTTAATAGTGGACATTTCTTGCTGAACTTTATCTCCACATTAACAATAGCAGCCGCACGGTACGCTATAGCCGCACTTTCTTCATCTTCTTTCGTTAGGGTAATTATTACGCGACTGCGGTGGCAGCAGTGGCGGGTTGTAAATGACGATTTACGACGTTCCGCGAACGTGCCCACGAAAAATGCTTGAGAACAACGTTTGCATAAGCAGGCGTTGCTCGAAGCAGGCGTTGCTCGCGCGAGATAAAATTTGTCTAATCTCGAGCAAAATCCCACACCGGGGCCGGAAATCAAATTTTCTGATCTTGAATCAAATTTTCATTGAAATCAAATTTTAAATAATTTATTTTGCTGTTATTCTACATATTGGCTTTGTCAAAGTCACATGAGCGTCATTGTTTTGATTTGAAATGATAATAAATGACAGAGATATAGAAATCAAAAAGATGCGTAAGACGTCGAAATTAATAAATTTTTCTTCATTCTTACCAAAAAGTTTTCATTTTCAACATTGAATTCTCTATAATTAGCCCTTGACAATTTGTCAATCAATTTATTCAATTGGTTTAAGAAAAAATTCAAACGGAGAATAATTTATATATTTTTTAATACTGAATATTAAATTAAATAACGATTCCACATTTTGTTTTATTATTATTTTAGTTATATAATTAATAATTTAATTTCAACTATTAACATTTTATATGCGCTCTATTACTATATAAATGATTAATTCTGCAATATACTACTATAATAATAGTATAAATTTATCGTGGTTTATAATAGGAAATTATAAAATAATTTTAAAATCAAATTTATATAATGCGAGAGATACGTGAAAAATTATTTAAAAATGCATTTGTCGTTAATAAATATCTTTTCATAGAGCAAAATTAAATATCGAAAGACGTCGCGCGTTTTGATTTTTCCTAGAAACCTAATTTTTGGAGCTAACGAAAGATCACGCATTATTGAAAAATTATTTATATTTCTTAGTGTGGTGTAACAGATTCAGCGTTTCTAGCGAGATCGCGTCTAGCGATCTACAGAACGAGTAGGCAAAGACTCCCGTGAACGAAGGAGTGAAAAAGAGGGGATTTCGTGCTAATAGAAGGGATAAGAAACCCATGCATATACTCTTACCAGCGGTGCGACGACTTTAGTCTGACGACCGCTTCCACAGAGTGAGGTTGACTAAACCTGATGTGAAATTCCAGACCGTTCCTCAGTTTGACACGGTGCTTTTAGAACCTAGCGAGTGATTGTTGTGCGGAAAAGAAACAAGATACGACCTTGTGCTTCGAAATTTCGTCACGTTAGCCGATATCTCGCGGAAGTACTTGAAAAATTAGAAAAAAAATAAGAAGAATTTTGATGAGGCTGCCAGGCCTAGTTTGATTATCAGTTTTAAGTATCGCGTGTGTAAAATTTGCGAAACGCAATCGGAGAATAGGAAATATATCATTTGAACTGATTGGGAAATTCGAGATTTTGAGAAATTTAAGAAATTTAAGAAAAGGCAATTTTTTCCCTTTAACAATCCGGTTTGTCGATCGCTTCTAGAGAGCGTGCAAGTGACGAACGAGGCTTTTCCGGACTTTTCATCGCGTAACTGCTTGCACGAAAACTCGCATATAGCCGCGAAGTTTGCGATCAAAAATTCCCCACTTGCGAAAGACCGTCGTACTTTACATTCTCGCGGCACGTGGCGAGTTCCCTCTCGCTGATCCGGAGACCTGCCGAGGAAACTGACGCGAACGGTGGACGTGCGGTGTCGTGGCCGTGCTACGGACAGGAGAAAGTGTTGGCTGTGTGTCGAGTTTTCGGTGGATACGCGCGAATCCAATCTGATGACGTTCGCTTGTTGGAGTCCGGTTCGACGATGAGAGACTCGCGTTGTCCTGGGACAGCAGAATGATCCTTGGCGTACACAACGGCAATTATTCGAGTGCGTTAACATGCGTGAAGACAAGTGTGCCCGTGTGGTTCGATAGTAACTCCTGCTGAAAGAATAGCAGCTGAATCGGAGAGAAAGAGAAAGTGAGACAAAAACCCTCAGGCGAAGATCACCGAACGATAGAAAAAGAGACGATCCAGGATCGATTGCGAGGATAATCTTTGGTCGGCGGACGCGATCACAAGGTAGGTTACATTTCACGCTTTTAATTTGCGGAAAATAAATAATTCCGGGCTCTTCAAAATATACCTAATCAAGAATAATTTATTAACAGTTCATTACCACGATTTATTTGAAAGGATTTGAAATATTATTGTCACGACTACATCATATTTTTCTTTTATATATAATTGTATATAAAGAGAATTATAGCTATTTTTTGGCTTCAACTATAGAACTGATATCAACTAAGAAAAATGATTTACTTCAGATTTCCTAGCAACGATGGTATCAATTGATAGCAATGGGCGTATTTTTTTTTGGCGTACATCCCTGTGTCACATGGCGCTCGCTGTTTGCGTGCATTACTTTGCCTTTAGAAATTAGTTGATGCTCATTGTTGTTAAAAGATCTTCAGAAATAAACTATGTTTCTTCAGTATTCAATTCTACCCTTTCCCGTACGGTCACTAACTCAGACAAAATATTTAATTTATCATTAACTATTGCGAATTATACAAAGTAGTATATGGTTTTTCTGTTCAGTTTTATCTTTTCTACTTGCACATCACAGGAACTGAGAACGGTTTTGTACACTTTATTTAATGTAAAGGTAAAATAAATAAAATTACTTCACAAAAATTTATTTTCATTTATATAGTTTGATTTTCTTATCTTCTACAAATTTTCTATAATGTTTCAAAGTATAAATTTCCTTTCTATCGAATTTTTATTGTACACACTTAACACTTGAAATTTCAAATATTAAAAATTACTATTTAGAAGACATTAGACAAAGTGCTCGGACACAGGCTCTCAACACAAATATTCAAAAGATATCCTAAAGATATTCTCAGGGATATTCGAAATTTTGGAACATCTCTAGGATGTTTTATGAATATTTGTGATATATGGGCTTTTTTATGTAGATTATGTAGATTTATTACGTGCAAGGAGATGAAAATCAGTGAGGCGCTCCTCTCCTTGTTAGTCATATATATGATATAGATGATTTTTTCATCTATCGGAAAGTTGAAATTACATAATATGAGTCTGATTGAAAACACAGAGAAAGAAATGTTTGGTATTTGTAACTGTAATTACATAAGTGAAAAATTCTAGTTAAAAGAACCATTTTTCTGCATTGCAAATCTTAGTGTGTTATTGTTACACGCATAAACATCTATGACTAAGGTTTTTTTTATACATTTCTTGCCGTTTAAACCACAACGCACATGTTAATTTAACACGTTTAAAAGAATTATAGGCAAGAAAGTGCAAAAGTGCAAAAAGAATTTCAGTCATATTACACGATAATGCGTACAACAATAACACATTTAGATTTGCAGTATAGTAAATGTTAATATTGTGCCAGTGATAATAATGATACATGCATATTGCTGTTAGTATTTTTTTTTATTAAAACCAGAAGGAAATATAGTTAAGTTGTCAAAAATGACTATAATTTTAATGCGATTTTTCTCAATGTAATGCCGATTCCTCATGAGAGATCGTCCTTCCACACATTTGTGACGCTGATCGCAAATATGTTAGATGATAGACCGTTAGCGTAAGAATTTGTGTATGATTCTTATAGTACAATGGAACAAAATATAATTTTCAGATTTCTTTCATAACGATCATTTGCTAACTACGTTCGTATATAATTTATATTTATGATTGTAATTAACTTTATATCCGGCAATATATATCAATACAACAATGCATTGCATCAAAGCACGTCGTAACCGCAGAAAGTTAATTCTTTAGCTGGAGCGCACTTTACATAGGCTTCTTGCAGTGTATTTATATATTTATACTGTGCAATATTCGCAAGTCAGTCGTTCGGGAGCATCATTCAATTAGTTATGCGTGAAGCTTATACATGTGAGGTGCTTGTTTATAAGATATGTGAAGGAATTAATTGTTATATCATGTTTATAATATAAAATTATTACCGCTTATCCAACCACTCTTTATACCCATTGTATAGGAAATTTGAAAATTATACCTATATCATCGAATTTATTTTTCATATAATATATGTTAAATAATAAAATGGCTTAAAAATGCGCGGTTTTGCTGATTTTTTATCAATCCCCAATAAGAAATGATTGAATTACACCAAATGATTTAAAGAAATCATTTTGTGTACTTCAATACTGAAAAATCAACGATTAAATCCACTTTGAATATAAATGTATTATTGAAAAACGCATTATATTAATTCAAATATGCACTTTGTGTTTATGTGCGCCTTTTATATACGGAAGAAAAAGCTCGGTTAAATTTACTTAAAAATAAGCAAACTCAATGCACTTCGATGAAAAAACAGAATTTCCAGTTCTTATGAATCAAATTTTCTGGTTCTTACGACCAGAGGTTCCATTTCTTTCAACTAAAACGCATTTAGTTTATTCATTGTGAGGTAAATTCAACCAAACTTATTATATAAAAATATATTGCGCAGTTGTAACGAAATTAATATACATATAAAGGTGCACATACACAGGGTGTCTGATGCAAGTGCCAACCATTACATACTTGGAATTTAGGTTAATGTGAAAAAATTCTACCATTTTGTAAACAACACCCAAAGTTCCGAACTATTAATGATTGAAAATGAACATATATAGAGGATTTTATATATATATATATATATATAATATATTTTATA
>NW_014567438.1:0-584 GCF_001313825.1 Dinoponera quadriceps | reverse complement strand
ATTTGATTTAACATTGCACACATCAGTGTGCAATGATCAGTGATAAATGTACTACGTAAAAAATATCCAAATAAGAAACAACTCAAAAAATGTTTCACGCTTATCGTTTTCGGTAAACATCGGGTTTATTATATAATTTATCATATTGTATGATAATTTATGTTTAAATGATTAGATCGCAACATATAATAATTAGAAACGCAGTTATAATTTTATTTTAAGTAATTTAACGAAATTGAAACATTTACTTCNCTCTGATGTCTAAGTCACTCAGTCCGCCGTTGAAGGATTCCGCTATCAAAATATCCAACATGGCCATTCGCTTTTTTTTTACTTAAACAAATATAAAATAACTTATATGCAATCATACAATTTTCATAAGATAATAAATTATTTTACATTTCGTACATACTCCCTGTTACTTGCTCCTCTTCTGTTCTTGTATCGTTTTCAAAGTTCTTCAGATATTCTCCACCGGATTGATCGTGATAACGTTTTCTCTCTATGATAATCTGCAGCATAAGAAAAAATATAAAACCGTCGCCCCTTATATCGTTGCATTGCAAAAAATATTTCTTAATTAA
>NW_014567437.1:0-723 GCF_001313825.1 Dinoponera quadriceps | reverse complement strand
GGCCTTGTATGCTTTTTGAGTTTCGCAAAGATAGTAACGCAACAGTTGCTACCAAAAACATTTGCGATGTTTATTCAAGCGCTTTAGACGTTCGTTAATGCCAAAGGTGGTTTTCTAAGTTCAAATCCGGTAATTTTCTTCTTTCCGACCCATACCGATCAGGAAGATCAATAACTTTAGTCAATGACATGTTAAGGGCGGAAGTGGAAGCAAATCTGTGTCAGACAATCGAAGAACTGTCAAACACTCTTAACCAAACTTGGTCGACCATCCAAGAACATTTCCAGCAGATTGGNCTGTCCGAAGAAAACAAAGCTAACCGATCCACCACATACAACTTATTGCTTCAGCTGCATAATGAAGAAGCGTTTTTTGATTGCTTGATCACTGGAGATAAAAAATGGGTGTTCTAGGATAACCCAAAATGCAAAAGGCAGTGGCTTTTTCCGAATAAATCGCCACGACTAGAAGTACTGCTAAGCTAGGTTTACATCCCAAGAAGGCGCTTTTGTATGTTTGGTGGAGAATTCGCGGAATCGTTCATTTTGAAGTGCTGAAACCTGGACAAAATATGAATTCAGACCTTTACTGTGAACAATTGGATCAAATAAATCAATCTTTAATTGAAAAGTGTCCAGCAATTTTCAACAGAAAAAGCGTTATTCTGCAATATAATAATGCAAGACCGCACTGCGCAAGACGAACCCTGGAAAAAATTAATGA
>NW_014567436.1:0-535 GCF_001313825.1 Dinoponera quadriceps | reverse complement strand
ACAAATACACTGAATTTCTAAATACGAGAAAATTTTTTTTGTCCTCTTTTATAATGACGTAAATTACCTGAAAACTGTGAATCCCCAAGCTCCCACGGCTTTACTCTTTAAATTCGAATCCATGATGATAACGTTTAAATTATTTTCCCACAAATTATTCGTATAATTTTTCAAAAAACTTTGAGCATCTAAAGCAATGCTTGCGATGGGATATACATTTGCTAATTCAGTCAAGTTCATAAATAATTCGATGTCATCGTGCGACATATAATTTCNGTGTGCCAATTGCGAATGTTACGAGATAGGTTGACATCACCGGTGTAGGTCCAAATATCGTTATTTGTCGCTGATCCAACATTATTTCGTTCTTAATCGGCATACAGAAATGAACATGGAATTCATATGCATGCTCAATGGAGATTTTGAAGGTCGCTTTGAACGTTGGCTCGTCCCAGCATGGAAACACGCTTCGAGCACCAATCAGTCCGAAATCTGTTATATACGGCCACCTAATCACATTTCAACAATATTTCAT
>NW_014567435.1:0-762 GCF_001313825.1 Dinoponera quadriceps | reverse complement strand
GTCATTCAAGCGACTCGCCTGTCATGTTATATGTATAGGTCGGCACGTGTCGCGTCGTATGTGAGGCTAAATTTCGTTTCGAAATAATATTAAATTGAGCATTCAGCGTTACAGTTAACAATTTCAAAGAAATTTTAAATAATAACATCAAAGAAATATAGAGGCGGGGACATTACACAGGCGAGGGTTTCATAAGTTTTTTCAGAAGAAAACGTGAACTAATGCAAATTCACGTTGCAGTTTGAAACTTTTCGATCAAATACGGTAGTTCCAACAGTAAACGTAAAAGAAATCAATCCGCGAGCGAAACAAGCGAGTTTTCGTGTCATAGGCGAAGTAACGTGATTGTTAAGTAAATTTTGAGTTACTTAACGTTAATTCGTGAAAGGATACAAAATGAAGAGTGTGATTGTAATATTCGGCTTTATTAAATTATTTTCATGCTACAGCCTCGAGAAATTCAAGAGGCGAGCGTTTCTCTTGTTTCTACAGTNATGCAAATTCACGTTTCGGCTTGAATCTTTTCAACCAAAGACGCTAGTTCCACGAGAACACGTAAGGAGATTCAATCTGCAAGCGAAACATGCGAGTTTGCGTGGAATAAGCAAAGTAACGTAATTGTCAAGTGAATCTTGCGTTTCTTCACGTTAAATCGTGAAACAATGCAAACTGAAAAGTGAGATTGAAATTTTCTGCACTACTGTGCTATTTTTATGCTGCAGCCTCGAAGAATTCAAGCGGCAAGCGTTTCTTTCGTTTCTA
>NW_014567434.1:0-770 GCF_001313825.1 Dinoponera quadriceps | reverse complement strand
GTCATTCAAGCGACTCGCCTGTCATGTTATATGTATAGGTCGGCACGTGCCGCGTCGTATGTGAGGCTAAATATCGTTTCGAAATAATATTAAATTTAGCATTCAGTGTTACGGTTAACAATTTCAAAGAAATTTTGAATAATAACATCAAAGAAATATAAAGGCGGGGACATTACACAGGCGAGGGTCTCATAAGATTCTTCAGAAGAAAACGTGAACTAATGCAAATTCACGTTACAGTTTGAAACTTTTCGATCAAATACGCTAGTTCCAAGAGTAAACGTAAAAGAAATCAATCCGCGAGCGAAACAAGCGAGTTTTCGGGTCATAGGCGAAGTAACGTGATTGTTAAGTAAATTTTGCGTTACTTAACGTTAATTCGTGAAAGGATACAAAATGAAGAGTATGATTGTAATATTCGGCTTTATTAAATTATTTCCATGCTACAGCCTCGAGGAATTCAAGAGGCGAGCGTTTCTCTTGTTTTTNAAAACGTGAACTAATGCAAATTCACGTTTCGGCTTGAATCTTTTCAACCAAAGACGCTAGTTCCACGAGAACACGTAAGGGGATTCAATCTGCAAGCGAAACTTGCGAGTTTGCGTGGAATAAGCAAAGTAACGTGATTGTCAAGTGAATCTTGCGTTTCTTCACGTTAAATCGTGAAAGGATGCAAACTGAAAACTGAGATTGAAATTTTCTGCTCTACTGTGTTACTTTCATGCTGCAGCCTCGAAGAATTCAAGCGGCAAGCGTTTCTTTCGTTTCTA
>NW_014567433.1:0-1370 GCF_001313825.1 Dinoponera quadriceps | reverse complement strand
GTTCGATTGAAGGCTCTCCACGTGTTAAACGCCATACCTGCTGCGGAAACATTAATGAATATGCTTAAACCTTTCGTGAGGACGGACTTATTAGGCATTGTAAGTCAGCGTGCGTATTACTCGCACGTTAATATACTTTTATTTACTTATTTTAAACAGATCTGAGTACACCTTCGGCCTTTCTTATTTTTAGATACATTTCCACACGAATATAAAGAGCGCGAAGAAATTTTTCCCCGTCGAGGCTTTGCCGAACGAAATGGGCGGAAAAGCAGGACCTACGAAGGATCTGATTGACGAACACATTAAATTACTGGAGGAATTTCGACCATGGTTTCTACAGGACGAAAGAATAGGGCGGGTGAACGAATCTCTGCGAGTCGGCAAATTCAAAATGGCGGATGATTTGGCCGGCATGGACGGTAGCTTTAAAAAGCTCGAGATAGATTAATCAACGTAAAGCGACGAGGAATAAATCGTACTATAACTACGTTATTTGTCAACTTTTTTGTCAGCTTATTTGCAATTATGCGACAGTCCGTAATTACACGAAGACCAAGATGCTACGTAATTGCAGCTAATCTCTCTCTCGCTCTCTTTTTTCTCCGTTCTAATTACACGAAGACCAAGATGCTACGTAATTGCAGCTAATCTTTCTTTCGCTCTCTTTTTTCTCCGTAATATAAATATTAATTTTACCGAGTACGATAAAATGTGTACGTGCGTGTATGTAAAACTATACTGACATTGATAATAATTTCCAGTTATATGATTAGCTCATGCTTACGGCAATATTATTTCCTGTTATCCGTGCGCAATGCGTGATCATTGGATCTAATTAAGTATTGCTTCGCGGTTGTTTTTGCTGTAAAGATGGGATACTGGGATCTTAGCCTACGCTCTTGGAGGTTACGGTTATATAAGGCCTACCGAAGAGTTGCACTTTTCGCAACGTATAATTTCACGCGCATTACTTCGATTGGTTTATAATATAGATTAGACTCGTATACCTGGAGTAAACAAGCGTAGTTTTTTCGTGATTTTGCACGAGCGCTGTTTTTGCTTCAATCTAATGACTTGTCAATTTTATTTAGCTAAAGGTCATTTAAAAACTTGACTGNCAAATCGTATTGAAACGAAATGTACACTAAGGACTTTGATAAATGAATATGAAGGGATTTAAATGAAGTAAGGAAAATCTCTGAATCACGACTAACAATGGAATAAGTTCATGGCAAAGACTATCTAGAAAGGATAAAGTGTCTAGTAAAAATAAAGTAGAATGTGACTTTAAAAATTTAAACGATGTCTGATCGAATACTATTGTATTAGGTTGGTGCGTATGAAATGTCGGATTCTCTTTACATGCG
>NW_014567432.1:0-656 GCF_001313825.1 Dinoponera quadriceps | reverse complement strand
ATACAAAAACTATATATACAGAAACAATTATAAATTTATATATATATATTCATTTTAGAGAAGTGTGCGATATACATAAAAATAATTTAAACATTTCTTTGTCTTTTATCTTTAATCTTTATTTCTAAATTTTTCTTACAGACTGGTGGTAGCTGTAGCAAGAGATCTTCAAAAAGATTTCTATGAATATTTCCCACAGTTCTTATCTGAGATAATTTGTTTATTGGAAACAAAAAATATAGAGCAGATAGAGTATACNCTGGCATATTTGTTCAAATTTCTGTGGCGGTACTTGATAAAAAATGTGAAAACTGTTGTGACTCTATTGCTGCCATTATTAGCTGATACACAGCCAGTCTACATAAACAAGTTTGCTGCGGAAAGTTTTGCTTTTGTAGTTCGCAAAATCAAGGACAAGGATTCTTTCCTCAAGTTGGTGTTACATATTTTGAAGGATAATGCAAATGGAGTATCAGGCTTTGGGAAGTTATTATTTGAGGTTGTATCTGGCGTTCAAGGGCAATTTCACTCTTGCGCTGGGCAAATGTTATCGCTTTATTTCAATGCCTTGCAAGATGAATCTGTCAATCAAAGGCTGACTTATGAAGTATTACAAGAAATCGTGGTGTGCATACAAGAAAATATACATCCACAAA
>NW_014567431.1:0-619 GCF_001313825.1 Dinoponera quadriceps | reverse complement strand
TATATATATATATATTCATTTTAGAGAAGTGTGCGATATACATAAGAATAATTTATACATTTCTTTGTTTTTTATCTTTAATCTTTATTTCTAAATCTTTCTTACAGACTGGTGGTAGCAGTAGCAAGAGATCTTCAAAAGGATTTCTATGAATATTTTCCACAGTTCTTATCTGAGATAATTTGTTTATTGGAAACAAAAAACACAGAGCAGATAGAGTATATNGCATATTTGTTCAAATTTCTGTGGCGGTACTTGATAAAAAATGTGAAAACTGTTGTGACTCTATTGCTGCCATTATTAGCTGATACACAGCCAGTTTACGTAAACAAGTTTGCTGCGGAAAGTTTTGCTTTTGTAGTTCGCAAAATCAAGGACAAGGATTCTTTCCTCAAGTTGGTGTTACATATTTTGGAGGATAATGCAAATGGAGTATCAGGCTTTGGGAAATTATTATTTGAGGTTGTATCTGGCGTTCAAGGGCAATTTCATTCTTGCGCTGGGCAAATGTTATCGCTTTACTTCAATGCCTTGCAAGATGAATCTGTCAATCAAAAGCTGACTTATGAGGTATTACAAGAAATCGTGGTGTGCATACAAGAAAATATACATCCACAAA
>NW_014567430.1:308-1850 GCF_001313825.1 Dinoponera quadriceps | reverse complement strand
TTCAAAATTATTTTGCTTACGAGATATTCGACTCTATTCAGGTTTTTGGTCCGCCCTGCATATATAGTTTTATATCATCGCGTTTATTATTAAAAAAAAAAAGTATCTCTTTATCTTTCCTATCTGTAATTTTGTATTTCTTAATTGTTAGATGAAATATTTAATAAGAGTTTCTATTAAACACCGCCAAGGAAATTTCACAACTGTTGTATAAAGAGAACTTTTCAGAGTATAAATGTATAAAGTGAGCATTTTAATATTTGAAATGCATATATATTTTTATGTCCAATAATATACGTTCTGAAAATGTACAAATTACGTCTATGGACGTTTGGACTAAATGAAAACCAATAAAATTTGGACATTGTGTGCTATCTTGAAAGTGTGCATGCATATGTATAATAAGTTTTTTTTTATTATTCACATAGCAATCAACCATTTTACATTGAGTTGAATATTAATGCGTACAATCAAATTACACTCGCATAACTCTGTCTTCTCAAATTTGAGAACTTTATCATCATTTGAAGGCGTATTAAAAGCTGGTGAAGAAATTGTTGTTACAGTTGACTGTATTTCAGGTTGCTCCGTTGCATTTAACTTTTCAGATACGATTATGTCTGTAGAAATAGCCATTTGTGGATCGGTCTCTTCAGTATCATTTGTTGCATCATCTACTACTGAATCATCATCTTTAGAACCTTGTACATATATAGCTGAATCTATTGATTCATTACAACCTGTATTACTGATACAGGGTAATATATCTTCAAGTTTTGCCACATATGCTACATTGATAAATGCTATAAATAGCAGTAGCAAGAGAAACATTGCTGCAAATTGTTAATATTTTGTAAATATAATCACAAGAATGTGTCTGTTTAAAATTAAATTTTTTTTAGAGAGAAAGATAGAAATATTATTTTTGGTAAACTTTTTTTTATTATTTGTGTAAGTTTACTTTTTACTGTTGGTAGTAAATTACTCATAAAATTGTATCGCATTAAGTTAGTTCACAAATGACATCCAAATTTGTCAAAATTTCTTGCTAGTATATGCAAATGGATGATCACTGTTCCCACACTTTGTGTAAGCAATTCAAATCTATCCACCGTATTAATTAGAACATTTGGAGATTTTAATTGTAAACTTTTTCCTAAGAATTTCTCCTCAAGTCTGTTTTTCCAATTACCTGCACACGAATTTTTATTATTAATTTTAATAAAAANNNNGTTTTTCTATAAAATTGTAAAATTTCGTATATTTCAATGATATGTACCAACAGGTTTCCAAGTATGACACTCTAATATGTGCGAACCAGGTGACAATGGGACATTATATATTCCATATGAAAGAAATAGTATTCTTTCATAATTATCTCTGCAAAACACTTGCAATAATAGTTTCGGAGAATTTTGTAAAGTTTTAGTTGTATAATGCAAGTCTATAGGATGGTCCCAGATTGGGTTATTAATATAAAAATCACAGCTCTCCTGCGTTTGTCCTTCTTTATATCCTGATATGATATTCCAACTAAAACTT
>NW_014567430.1:0-257 GCF_001313825.1 Dinoponera quadriceps | reverse complement strand
AAAAAGTCAAATTAAATGATTACTTATCCTACCTACATAAAAACTCCATTTACAGAAAAGTCGTATCTGTTTAAAATTCTTTGCAGATGAAATTTGTCCAAATATATGTAATTCAGCCATACTCTAATATCATATTGCTATTTGAAAAAATAAAAAAATATAATAAACATTTATATGTCTATATTAATATTTAGATAATAAGACATTCATTCATTTAATATTAATTTACTCTTGTTTAGTGAAATAATATTAACATC
>NW_014567429.1:0-999 GCF_001313825.1 Dinoponera quadriceps | reverse complement strand
AATAAAACGCGACTAACAATTATGAGATGAAATCCTGAACGAATACTATGCGAATCCAACTCGTAAAAAAAAAAAACATACATAGAAAACGGAATTATTACCACCAACCGGTAAGTCGATAAAAAATATCGCAACGCAGTTTCGTCTGCGGCTTCTTTATCCCGCCCTATAAACTCGTGATAATTGCAAACAGCTTTGTCATTCAACGACTTATTGTGTTTTCATTATCTTGTGATATAAAAAATTAAAAGATATGATATAAAAGATTAAAGTTCATTTCGTGGCTTATATTTCCCAGCGTATCTCGAGTGTTCCAACAGTCTTTGATCTACGTCACTACGTAATCCTTTATTTGGACTTTACCAAGTACTGACAAGATTTCCATCGCGTAAACAAGTGGCTGCAACGTATCCATTTGGCAGGAATTTCGATCTCAAAACAATGAAGATGGTACAGAAAACGAACGTGTATGTGATCGGGGTGGGAATGACGAAATTCGAGAAACCTGGCAAGCGGGATAACTTTGATTACCCACAAATGGCCCAGGAGGCGGTGAGCAAGGCTCTCCAGGACGCGCGAATCTCTTACGACGCTGTGCAGGCCGTCTNGCGACTCCACTTGCGGTCAAAGGGCGATCTACGAGGTCGGACTCAGCGGATGTCCCATTTACAACGTCAACAACAACTGCTCCAGCGGATCTACCGCTTTGTACCTCGCTAAACAGATCATCGAGAGCGGGAATGCGGATTGCGTGTTGGCATTGGGCTTTGAGAAAATGGAGCCTGGCTCATTGACAATATCAAAACTCACGGACCGTACGAACCCTGGACAAACACATCGAGCTATTGGCAGACATTGCTGGTATATCTGAGGCCCCTATGGCTGCTCAACTATTTGGCAATGCTGGCATTGAACATATGAAGAAATACGGCACCAAGCCTGAGCACTTCGCGAAGATCGCCTACAAGAATCACCTGCACTCCACGAACAATCCCTATG
>NW_014567427.1:0-983 GCF_001313825.1 Dinoponera quadriceps | reverse complement strand
ATTTCTACCAGAGCAAATGTAATAATTTGCAAACAATTTACGATCATTCGTATTGATGCCATGACAATTAATGTTGATTTTTTTGTATGTTGAGAAGAGAAGTTTTTGGATTTACAAATATCTGTTACTATTACTAAAGCAGTTTAACAGTGTAGTGACAAAAAATGTACCCAAAATCATTGGTACATCCTACTTATCTTCGTTATCTCCCCAATGTCTGTAAGATATATTTGAGACATTTGTGTTATTTAGATTAAGAGTTCATATGACCCTTACAGAATAAAAATCAAGTAACATTTTGGGAATTGTTGAAAGTTTGCTCTGTTTAAGAATATTTCACAGCATCTTGATATTAATTAATTTTAACATCACTGTGTACATTTCTATTCTGTTTTGTACGGAGGAAAAAGGGGTTGTAAATACAAAATCAACGATTACGGGCCATCAAGGAAATATTATGTCCACTAGATAAATTAGAGTTTTGCCAACTCAACGTGTTGTTATGTCAACATATAATTTGTTTAATGGACATATTTCTTTTTGATGGACGGTAACAGCATATTTTGTAAATCTTACCACTTTTTTCTCCGTGTGAAACAGAATGGACACAGTGATGTTACATTCACTATAAATAATATGCATATAACTATAACTATACATGTAAATATACATTTAACATTCACTATAAAATAAAGTTCTGCATATTTAAATGATGTCAAACGTATGGAGCAAATGTACAACTTTTTACAACTCTCAAAATATTATTTAATTTTTACTTCTATGAGGGTCAAGTGATTTCTTAATCCAAATTGCACAAATGTCTAAAATACGTTTTACATACATTTGAATGATAAATAAGACAAATAAAATGTTCTAATTAATAATGCGAACTACATTTGCGGTGGACCATTTAAATAAACTGAGTCGAGAAACAACAGTAATAAAATATGATTTGAGACATGCCTTGGCCCCTTGGGATATTT
>NW_014567426.1:0-749 GCF_001313825.1 Dinoponera quadriceps | reverse complement strand
GGACGAGAGATACTCGCACTCTCGAGCGCGATGCACTAACGTGCGTTTTCGAGAGATGCGGTGCGGTCAAGTCCGGAGCGTGAGAACAGATCACGAGGAGATTCGGTGACGATGAGCACTCTCGAGCGCGTCCGCAATGCTTGAGGTTTGAGACAAGAGTGAGTACTCAGAGACGCCGAAAAGTAAATAAATATAACATGTAAAACAAAATACGAAAGAACAAATTACGCGTGCGAAAAGCCATTGTTTTGATCGCCGGTTGTTACAATCGCCGGTTGTCACAATCGCCGGTTGTCACAATCGCCACATACGTGTTAATTGTGAAAAAAAAATTAAATATTCCATTTAAAGACCAATAAATTCTCGTGATATTCGGTAATTACATGTAGCAGACTTATCACTTGTATGTNCAGTTTGAAAAATGGTGCGAGCTCATGAAATACTTCGGCTATATTGACAGGATTATGTTTTAATCATGTTACTAATTCTCCGCTTACGTTATACAAAGTTTTTATGTTGTCCAAGAGAGTGATAAACAGCGGATGATTTAATAAATTTTTTTCGAGAATAGGCTGCAAGAAAAACTGAAGAAACACACACGCATGCACGCACGCACGCATAAACACGCACATATTAATGATAAAACTGTGAAAAACTTAAAAATAAAATTACATTGAAATTTACCTCAATCAAGATTTCGAACGTAAATAGGTGACCTCTGTAATTAATATTTCTTGAATATCTTGTGA
>NW_014567425.1:0-697 GCF_001313825.1 Dinoponera quadriceps | reverse complement strand
CCTCAATGCATTACATAAGATTTCAATCTGGCTGGAAGTGTGAAGAACCAGAAAACGGTCCATGTTCGGTTAATTTCGTAAGAAAAAGACAGACGCGAAGACAAAATCTATTGAGGAGCAAATAATAGCGTTGTAATAAAATAATTGGTCAAATACATCATAATAGAAAATAAACTTCTTGTTTCATCAGTAGCTTTATTGAAACTAATAAATCACACATTGTTTTAACACTTTCAATATTAATTTGAACAATATAGCTAATATAAATCGAGAAGATATGCTCTAATTATGGCGCTGTTGACCACTTTTANATTTTCCGTATAATGCTTTATCGCAGATTTTCACTCACAAGTGTGATGACCAGCGCATTCATTACGCCGTCCACGGCGGAAATCCACATCTGATGTATCCAACCCAGGCCCTGAACAAGCTCGAACCGCGGTGACTGGATGTATTCGAATGGCATCTGGAGCTTCAGCGTGAACTCGCGAATCGGTTTACCACCCTCGTCGACGTTGTTTTGGCCGATCTGTACCAGAATGCCTATGCCATAAAACATTGCCGCCACTGTATGAACTCCAATACTTAAGTTAGAGAAACGTCGCGACAGACTGGCCTTGTCGGTCATAATCTGCACTTGATTGACAACCACTTCCCTCCAATGCGTTGTCATTGTAGCTAGGACATCGTTAAATAT
>NW_014567424.1:0-688 GCF_001313825.1 Dinoponera quadriceps | reverse complement strand
CCTCAATGCATTACATAAGATTTCAATCTGGCTGGAAGTGTGAAGAACCTGAAAACGGTCCATGTTCGGTTAATTTCGCAAGAAAAAGACAGACGCGAAGACAGAATCTATTGAGGAGCAAATAATAGCGTTGTAATAAAATAATTGGTCAAAAACATCATAATAGAAAATTAACTTCTTGTTTCATTAGCAACTTTATTGAAACTANTTTAATATTAATTTGAACAATATAACTAATATAAATCGAGAAGATATGCTCTAATTATGGCGCTGTTGACCACTTTCATCGAGACACTAGCACAATTTTCCGTATAATGCTTTATCGCAGATTTTCACTCACAAGTGTGATGACCAGCGCATTCATTACGCCGTCCACGGCGGAAATCCACATCTGATGTATCCAACCCAGGCCCTGAACAAGCTCGAACCGCGGTGACTGGATGTATTCGAATGGCATCTGGAGCTTCAGCGTGAACTCGCGAATCGGCTTGCCACCCTCGTCGACGTTGTTTTGGCCGATCTGTACCAGAATACCTATGCCGTAAAACGTTGCCGCCACTGTATGAACTCCAATGCTCAAGTTAGAGAAACGTCGGGACAGACTGGCCTTGTCGGTCATAATCTGTATTTGATTGACAGCCACTTCCCTCCAATGCGTTGTCATTGTAGCTAGGACATCGTTAAATAT
>NW_014567423.1:27683-58053 GCF_001313825.1 Dinoponera quadriceps | reverse complement strand
CAACATTGTTCTTCACATTCATTGGTCTACTGTATATTCTTGGAGTAGCAAGATATATCACTGATTTTGAAGAAAATACATGTGAAATGACATATATGTTCGAATACCCACAATATGTTGTATGTAAATCTATGTATTATAACTCAACGATAGTATTTTTATATAAGCACCTTGTCTATAATATTTAGTCTGTTATAAGAATTGAGAATATTTGTTTTGAACAGTATGCTCATTTTTCATTTTTATCTGATTGTCTTAAACTATACTAATCAATCTTAATAACTAAGAGTGTAAACAAATATTCTCTTATAAATATTATGTAACAAGAGGTCACATTAAAATTTGAATAGAAAATATAAAAATAGTTTATTAAACTTTATATAAATTTTAATTCAAAATATATTTTTAATATATAAAGGTATAATTTCTCACTGCTACTTTCTAAATAATCTTTTATTTCAGAGGATATCCTTAAAAAATGATATAGAAGAAAAATATCCACGATTTGGTCTGTATGCCTATGGCGAAGGTTTTGTTACAGAAAAACTGAGGAGAATGCATTTTTCTGGAATTCCAGTCCTTTTTATACCGGGCAATGCAGGATCTCATCAACAAGGTTCATATTGTGTTTTTTATTTGTAAACTTTGAAATTTTAATTATGCGATATATGTCTGTCATAGTTTTACAGGTATGTAAATACATTATCTAATCGTTTCATTATATTTCAGTACGATCTATTGCTTCAGTAAGCTTAAGGAAAAGCTTGAAAAACAGGTTACCATTTCACTTTGACTTTTTTACCGTTTCATTTAGTAAGGATTATTCTGCATTATATGGAGGTACGAGTAGGATGAATAATGTTGCATATGTACTAAATCTTGAAATATTTTTTATCGCTATATTCTTAATTTTACGTATGTAATTTCACAAGGCGTGCTTATGGAGCATACCATTTATGTGTCGCATTGCATAAAGGCGATATTAGCCTTATACAAAGGCAAAATGGACAGTGTTGTACTAATAGGACATTCCATGGTAAGTAACACAGATGTACAATGATGAGTGATAAGGGTGAAATATATATACATGCATACATACAGCTATACTTCATACAATACAAAGTATTTACAATTTCTTGTTCCAGGGTGGTGTTGTAGCAAAGGGAGCCCTTTTATTAGCGCCGAATATGAACGCTTCCTTTGCGAGCATTATAATAAATTTGGCTACTCCTCATACTCCTGTCTTGGCTCTTGACAATGCATTTGCCAATTATTATTTTGAATTGGAAAACCGTCTGGACATGATTAAAAATGCTGGAACGAAGGTGGTGTCCATTGGAGGCGGACCGCGCGATATACTCGTGACCGCCGCTCAAACTTTCGATCCTACAGCAGATATCAATGTTCTTTCGACTAGCGTGCCCGCCGTCTGGAAATCCACGGATCATTTGAGTATCTTGTGGTGCAAACAGTTGGTATTCGCAATCGTGCGTTCTCTGTTCGACTCTGTGAACACGGAGAAGCCGCCTAGAATCACATCAGATCCCGACTTGAAAATGCAAGCTTTGTCCTATCACTTTTTACAAGTGAGTAACGATTTTTTCGTTGGTTTTTCTTTTATAGTAGTATAATCTCGTCACAATATATGTCGGTTTCAGCATAGTTCGGGTAAAAAACTGTATCATTATAAAGAGAAGATCCAGTTTGAGACCGACAGTGAGTGGATTAACATTGTATCTCCACGGTATGTCTGGACCAATAAAAATATATCTAAAGGATCATCTGCCATATATCTCATGATAGAACTATCTCGCGAATTTGACTTTTTAACAATTGATGCGACAAACTTGGAAAATAAGGATTGGTTGTTTGCATGCACAGCATCCAAAAGGCAACAGCAAAGGAACGTTTGGTAACTAACGTTGGTAATTATTAATTGCGCGTTACTAAGAGGAAATGTGTTAATACTTGGTTTATTTTAATCAAACTGAAGGGGATATGCAATAGATAGAAACGTTTTTGTAAATTGTAAATTCATCCAATTTGTTCAACTCCGATAACAGTGATTTAGCTCTCATAGGCCAGGTATTAACGTTCCTTTTTTGTAATTTTTAAAGCCATGCTTATATTTATATTTCTTTATATATTATTGCTACGAGACGAAAAGCTATTGTTCATTTCAACCAGTCGATATATGCGTTTTAGTGAATGGGCTTGGAACTTGACGAACAGAACGAGAATTTTGCCGGATCCGCAACATCGAACAAGAAGAACCGTCGATTTAGACCTGAAACAAATAAATTACCCGAATATCACGCATGTTGTTGTGAGAGTAACTTCAGACGATTTAAAAAAACATTTTACAGTCAGCTTTGACTCGTATTTTTATGAGAGTCGAGTTGCATCTACGAACAATAAGTTTATGCATCTCAAGCATTTCTTTGGTTTCCGTGAACCTGATTTCATTAAAACAGCCAAAGGCAGTGTAAGATATTACGTGCCGCTTCTCAACATCATGGACGCGGTCATGATCGAAGTGAAATCGTTGAATTGTATCAACACCAAGCAGCATGTTGTCGCCGAGCTGATAGAACCGTGGAACGTGGGAGCCACTCAATTAAGATTTTTCACAAATACGTAAGTGTGTACTCGATGTGCAATGCTTCCGAGTGTTTCAAAAATTAGATGGCCAAATTTTAAAAAAAGTATTTTACTCACTGTAAGATAAAAAAAGATTCACGTGTATACTTATAAGTTCACAAACGCGCTTTCTTTCAAATTATTAATATTTTCTGTTCACAATTTTAACAAATCCGCCGAATCGACGAGTGTCGATTTGTGCATATATATTCTTTTATTTCCACACATACTGCAATATATTTTGATATACGATTTCTCGCTTCCGATGTTATTGAGCCGAAGCAAGGATACAAAAAGTTTGGCCACTTGTATTTCTGCAATACCCGGTATATCTAGCACGTGCGAATTCATTGTACTTGTGACGCAGGGATGACGGTCCGAAAACAATAAAGATTCAAACTCTATATGGGCGTACCAATGAAACGGCGAGCCTGAGACTGACATTGGATCCGGAGTGTCTTTACGCAATTAACGTTCAACCAGGTGGAATTATCGACAAGATCTCTTGTAGAGTACGGGACCGTTGGCCGTTGCTTTACATAGCGATTGTCAGTTTGCTCCTACTTTTCTTATCTGCAAGAATACATCGAGAGTCGGATACTCTGCCGGCGATAATCGTGACTGTTGTATTATCCTTCGTATTTAACGTTACTTACGAAACTTGCATTGCTTTGTGCATCATTGGTATATCCGCCATCGGAGTGTGCTTCTCTGTCATATTTCTTGGTTCCGTCATAGAACATGGAATAGTCGCCAGGTAAAATTTTTTGCTTATGTCAAAATGAAAATATTTAAGAAAGAAATATTTATTCGGTGAGTACCAATAACATATTTACTTAAATTTAAACGTTTTCATTGAGATATAGAATGAACGATCGTTCTCGGAAAAAATTACAGATTAAAAAATGTGTACATTTTCTCATTGAGAGACATTTTTTTCAGCGTAAAAGCGTGTGTATGTAGTATAAGTAAATAAGTTATCAGTACCAACTGAAAATTTTTTATTTCTTAGACTTTTTTTTCTTTCAGTATACGAATCATATCGGAAGAGATTTGCAGAAAAGAGTCGTAAATTACTTGAACATCTTGATAAAAACCTCATTGCATCTTTTACAGATTCTTAGCACGCGCAATAGCTTTCTCGACCACATGGTCGGACTGGTTACTGCACGGTTTAAATGAGATGCCGTTCCTTACGACTATCCTAGTATTGTCCTTAATTCCGACAACGTGTGGGGCTTTAGCCATGATCGTCGCAGTGTTGCTCTTCTTTGTGAAGTTGACGAGGATGTACGAGGATTATTTGGAGGAATTGTTAATGTCTTCGCTCCAGTATTTCAGTTGGCTCAAACGTTTCAAGCGTACAAAAAGCGGAGAAGGAAACGACAGGAGCGCTAGTCAAGAGATATATAATCATCTCGTTCTGTTTTTACTATGGAGTTTCGCTGCGGTACCGGCAATTCCATCCGTTTTGATATGGGCGAAAAACTTCAGGTATTGTATATGAAAAAAAAACCATTTCACTTTATTGAGAAAATCACAAATTTCATATGAAAACCAATGATCTACTTTTTACAGCTATGACATGAGACTCACCACGGAGGATCCTGTACTTTTCACGAGTTGGATGACATTAGCTACATACAGTACGTTAGGTATTGCGAAATTCATTCCTAATCGTAAGGGAAGTCGTTCATTTATATTGAGTAATATAATACGTTTAGCGAGTTGGGTGATTCTTTCAATGACTGCGGCTCCGCGACCATTCTTTTATTATTGGTGCATGCCACCTGTCGTAGCCATGGTAGCGACACTCATTGTATTAAATTCATTAATTCCTTAAAGTCTGATTAAGATAAATATCGGCAAATAATCGCGAAATTTGTATCAATAGTGATATAGTGTTTAAAATAATATTGTACATCACATCGTTTATATATCGTCTCGTTAAAAAACTCATTAATTTATCATCGATCGAGAGATCTATGTTGTTCTACAGACACGTTGGCCAATTAGATTAAATGATATGACAAATAGTTACGCTGTAATATGCAAAAATTAATTCATACGGAAATAGTCGATTATGGAGTATGATTAAATTTATCTCAATGTAATTTATTTAACATATATTTGCGAAATTTCAACAATGATTACATGACCTATCAGAAAATATGTACCATAATGCAACTCTGAATTCCAAATTTATTGTGATATATGGTTATAAAGAAGATATATAAATCATATATAAGTCATCTTAGTAAATTAATATAATTTATTTGATAGAAATCATTAATTTATAATATTTACTAATTTAAACTTTTCAGAGATATTGACACCTGTATGTACATCAGTGATGCCAATGATGGCACCGAGCCACAGAGCACAGAAGCGTCGCGTGTCTGTGAGCGTGCGCAGTTTCGGCCGCATCTCAACTGATTCAACGTGAGCCGACGTATCCGCCGCGCTTATGTGCGCTGTGGCTTCATACCATCATTGGCATCACTAATGCACAATTTTTCTCTTTTAATTTAGATATTGTCAGTAAAAGTAAAACGAACATTATTGTGGATAATCTTTACAAAAAAGATCTCGTTACATAATTACAGATTTATTAAAAAGTGAAATTATTTTCTTCAGAGTTTAATCAATTTATCCCTGAAGAAGTTAGTGCATTCTAAATATAATATTTAAAACAATTCTGCTTGGTCTAACCAAAGAAAAGTATTTTGTTAAATATGTATATTTACTTTTTTATGTTAGTAACAAGATCCACACTGTATATATGTATCTCCTTTTGGGTAATAGGATGATTTTCATAATTTACAACCATACCCATTTGATGCCCAAGAAATTCAACTGTTTTCGTTGCAAGTGTTTTATTATGTGCATGTATCTCTGGATGTTCCATGAATTCACTTAGCTGAAAGAATAGGAAACAAAGCAATTACATAACAATAACCTGAGATGCAGACATATTGAAACAGTGATAACATTTAATCTTGCATCAATCGATAAAACAAAATGTAGCTTTAGCTAGAAAGTATAGTGCAAAAATCTTGGCATGCATTTTCTCGCTTCTGACGTCATCAGACAAAGACAATCACAGCGACTATTCCAGAGCCTTAATACTGTTGAGTTGAATACATGAGGGAGATCTTACGTTACAAAATACTACTTCTACCTTCATCCATCTGCATTCTAAAATCTCTCGTTTGCATTTCTGAATATCAAAATTTTGTGGCGTTAGATATGCGATCATATATATATCTGAGCATCCGAAGGAATATCCATGTCCATGTCTGAATGTTAGCAGACACCTGAAATCTGCTTGAATTCCTGTTTCCTCCAAAACTTCTCTCTTGGCTGCTGCTTCGATGTTCTCTCCTAATAAGCATAAATGCATATGTACGAATAAAAACTATGGTATATATTGCTATATACAATAGGCTTGATTAAAATACCTGGTTCTACATAGCCACCTGGAAGCTTCCAAGTTGCTTTATTATAGGAATATTTTTCCTTGATGACAAGAATTTCACCGGTTCCCTCGTTATACACGAATGCGCCAACTCCTAAAATTGTATGTGCATATTTTGGGACGTTGCATTCTTCATCGACAGGTAACCAACGATATAACACAACATATTTTTCCTTCGCGTGATGGAATACGAATCCTTGCTTTGTTAATATCGGGATCCATTCTGTATGAGGTATATGTACACGAAACCATATAGTGCGTTTCTTGTTCTTTATCCATTGTTCTAAGGAATCTGGAAAAGCGTTTGTAAGTTGCATATAATCCAGGATCCGTAATCTCTTGCTTAAATTTGTGAGTTGATTAGATTTTTATCACAGTTAACTATAGTTTCACCTATGAGTGCAAGAGCAAGAGGACAAAACTAAGAAAAAACACATAATTACCTTTGAGACGTTGCGTAAATATCTTATTATCACAGACTTCTTCGGCCGAGTCGATCGTTATGCCGTTATAGTAATCACTTTGACCTTGAAAGATTTGCTTGGCCATTGTGACATCCAATTGTCTGATATGTGCGCTATATTGCAAACTCGGAAGCAAATTGTTCGAATTTTGTAAAGGTAATCGCAATAACTTAGTAACGCCAAATAATCTCGTGGAAGATGCGATCTGCATTGAATATTATCACGCTCGAATTTTAATGCGAACATTAGTAATCAGACGTTGGTTCCGTGTTAGTTCGTCATTTAACGCTCTTACGTCAATTCCATCAAAGACTTGATAACAGAGGTATATCTAGATAAACGCATAAAATAAAGACAATTCCGCGGACATTGACGGTATTTTTCATTTTTCATCTATATGTACCAATCTAACCTCAACGGTCCGGCTTAAGTTTCGTTTCATTTGGAGCATTTACTCTTTTCCGTCGAAATCCAACAAAATAAGATTCTGTTATTATTATTCACTGAATGTCAGGAATTACAATAAATGCCATCGCCTCCGTGCGTGATTATTAATCACGTTATATCGTGAATAAAGTTGACTTCAAAATGGAGCAATGAAATAACAAAAAAAGGGTAAACGCATTGAACTGCATGACCGCACTGACGCCTTTATCATTGAGCAATCTCGATAAAATTTTGTTCTTGACATTGTGCGATATATCCCATGACCGACGGTATCAAAACGTAGCGCATGTACATAACTATACTTGCAACAAGCTGATCTCGCTGGAGTGCATTTAGAAATCCTACTCGATAGGTAGAGCAGCATTTAATTGATCGATCAAAATAATATTTCTTTACCATGATTAATGGTTACCATGGTTGATAAACTTTGCGTTCTCTTTTACTCGCGGAGTCTATGCGTGAACGAGAGAGAAGGACTAGAGATATAGGCAAAATAATCGATTTGAGAAATGACTATAGATGGGCAAAATAATCGATTTAAAAAATGTTCACTCATTGAGAATGTGTCGTACTGGTTTGTCGGATTGCCAATTGGCTCAGATAGGCCCTTTACAAAATTGGTCAGATAGAGAATTTCTAGAGTCCCTGACATTTTCTCTAGATGCAATACCATCCTCCATAAGCGAACATCGATGATTTTGTCCATCCTCAGGTCAAGATCTAACATCGTGAACATAAGCCCTAAAAGTAGCTATTAGCGTTGGAGATGACCCTTTAGGCTGTTTGCAGCCATAATTGAGAAGACACCAGAATTGAAGGCATATAGATATAAGAATAGAGGGAACAAGGGATATATGCTACCTGTAAGTGGTAGAGGCAAAGAGAGAGATGGATGCCGAGTGTCCTATCTGTCTCTTTCTAGTCACGCGCTGGGATTGGCTGCCGCGCCAACGACGATATAGCTATACATTTTTCTCCATCCAATTCAAAGAAACTGTCATTGCTAAAATGATCACTGCAAATATATGCTGTTTTCACTTCAAAATACAAAGGTAGTTGAAGTATATTCAACCATTTACGCCTTATATCTACATCCTTCGATAGCCTACAACATTTACATATTTTTTTAAATGTAGGAAAAAATAACATATAATTATTTGAGGTTACGTATTTGTACTTTCTTACGAGTGAAAACTGCGGTTACATCCAGGATAAGACTCCGCCTTGCATTTCAAACAATGCCTCATTTTTAAACAAATCGCGTCCAATTATTATTTTGTTAACGTTCGAATATTTAACGAATTTTAATTCTACACACATGTGCACGCATATTTACAAAACGAAATTTTAGCTGCTTTCTCCCCTCCTGACGTCGCGTGGTCGTCTTGGCGGCTCATTGTAACAACCAATCACAGCGCTCGACTAGAAAGAGACAGATAGGACACTCGGCATCCATCTCTCTCTTTGCCTCTATCACTTCCACTTACAGGCTTGTTCCCTCTATTCTTATATCTCTATCATTGAAGGAAAGGAGAGGAAGCCCTAAGAGATACATAACCTTATCAATATTTTCCCTTTGGGAATCATTCTGTATGTATTTTATCATCGGATATCTATGAACGAAACATTTGTATTATCTTTTAGCTATAGATCTGAAATTCTAAATTAATTTTAACATCATACGAAACAAAAAATATCGAAAAGTTCCGTATAAGCTAGGCTTGAGTGTATGTAATTTCTATATAGTGTTTATAGGTTAAATCTATATTGATAATTAAAAAAAAAATTTTTTAAGGACAATTTACATTGGAAGTAAGCTGCAACAAATAAGGGCGTCTACATTGGAAGTAAGTAGGGAATAGAAAATAAGAATAATCCATTTCGTTTGCTCCTAGTGTTATGGTGAAAAGAATCTTACTCTGTACTTTGCAGTGTTACTACCTTTAATGTAGACAATCCTTTAAATAACTACAAACAATAATAAAGTAATTTTTATATAGAAATATCCAGTGAACTTTTTGTGTTTAAGGTAAATTCTTCAAAATTTATCATAATTGATTCGGACTAGTAATGAAAGTAATAATTTTTAATTGACATCATGTAAGAAAGCCCACCTTGTTTTATTATTGTGTATGTTTTTGTCATTGTTCACTTTGTTAATTGAACACATTAAATTTTCCTACATTTCTATCATAGGGTTACAATGAACATCCCACCGATTCAGCAATCAGGAGCTATCGGAGTAGGTCAGATGGCGCAGTCAGTGAATACTCAATTGCCTCAGAATCAGCAGCAGGCGTCACAGACACAGCAGCAACAAGTGCAGCAGCAGCAGCAACAACAACAGCAGCAGCAACAACAACAACAGCAGCAGCAGCAGCAACAACAACAGCAACAGACACAAGAAAAGTTGGACAATATTTCTAAAGTAAAATCTCTAGTAGGACCTTTGAGAGAATCCTTAGCCATAGCTCTTAAAACTGCAGCACAAACGCTGCATCAGAACAGTCTGGTGGATGTAGGATCCATGAAGGGAATAGATCAACCCGATCATCGCTTCAACAAAAATATGGAGGAATTCTATTCGATTTGTGATCAGATAGAGCTACATCTGAAGACCTCCGTGGAATGTTTGTCTCAGAATTCAAGTTCAGTACGGTATCTACCGATGTCTGTTATACCGACACGGACCGACTCGGTCAGTGCTCCGGAAGGGCCTGCTCTGACATATCCACAATTCTTGATGACTGTGCGTGCGCAGGTGGCGTATGCACGTGAAATTCACGACACTCTCGTAACTCACGCTCATGCGATGGCATCCGGCGAGTGAAATTGGACTGCGAAGAATGTTTTTCTTCAATAAGATAATATGCTAATAGATGTTTTGCTTCCACAGTAAGTGCGCTATAATTTTTTATTGTCCTTAATGATGTTTATGTTAACAAGGCTGTTAGAAATACCTTACATAATATGTATTCTCTGTGATATAGAACTGTAAAGAATATTGAATAAAAATATGCATAATCGATATTACAGAAAGATTGACCGAAACCATATGTAATTATTCTATCTCGGTGACTTGAGAGAGAAAGCATGCACACACGCGAATATAAATCGATCTCTCGGGACGGTTCACAGACGAGAGGACGACGCGCTCTCGTCGATTCGCGGTCACGTACAGAAGCGTCAGGCAGTTCCAGAGGGGGTCGGGAAGGCGTGCAGGAAGCGCTACTGTCAGTTGGATTGGTGTTTCGGAGCGGCGCGCGGTGCGGTTATTCGAAAAGGAAGGACCACCTCTGTTCACCATATTTGGCAAACTTTCCCTAATATGGTAACGTCTACTTCTAAATATGGCAGCCGGGGACGCCCTCTCGGGTGCACGGTGTACCACTGCGCGACGGTGGAAACGGGCGAATATCGGCGCGACGGAAGGCCGTACCGGCGATTCGACGGCCGCATACGGCAGTTCGGTCCGGTCGCGATTTTTCCAGGTCGATTTCGGCGCGGCTATCGATCGCACGGCCGGTCCGCCGGCACCGTGGACTACTTTTTCACGGCGCCGGCGGCCCGCTAGTGGGGGGACGGGCGACCGCGGCGCGCAGTGACACGCGGAGGCACGTAGGTCAAGTTACGATACTCCGCGCGCGCATTCAGTTCGCGGTGAGCGCTCGTACGGTGCGCTTTGTACTAGTGTGCCGCTCTAGATGCTCGATCACGTGGGAGACACTGCGCCGAGTTCCGCACGCGATTCCGTGCACGCAAAGACGACGAGCGGGCAAGGGATTAAATGTGCGCCGCGCGTTCGTAATGGACAACCCTAGCGGCGGAAGAGACGGTCGGTACGCGAGTCTCGGCTACGGCAGCATAGGCATGATCGGCAGCGATGCTGGCACGGAAATTTACGGCCGACCGTCCACCTCTCAGCTCGCGGCAGCTTCTCAAATAGGCCGCGGTGGCGCCACCATGATGGCCGCCGCGACGCCAGGCGTCGGCGTGCAGCGGGGTATCAAGCGCACCACGTCCGACGTTTGCTACGACGACGGTAACACGGGCCGGCTCTCGCAAGGCATGCCCGGCATGCCCGGCGACTGCGTGCCCGACAATCTCGAAGAGTCCTTCACCAGCCTAGGCCAGCCTAAGAAGTCACCACCCTCGAACGGTAAGAAGACCAAGGGTCGGGTGAAAATTAAAATGGAGTACATCGACAATAAGCTCAGGCGGTACACCACCTTCTCCAAGAGGAAGACCGGTATCATGAAGAAGGTTCGTATGTTCCTTTTCTCTCACCGCCAAATTTCCCTTGAAAAGACCATTTTAGGATTAGCGCACTCTAAAGGCCGCTACACGTCGAATATATAACAAAAGCGCTCGGATGATGAAACGATTAATGTATATATATTTGGAAAACAATATCGTCAGGTGTTTAATGGTTTAAAATGCTTTCAGTGCTTTTTCATATAAACAACCGCTTCGTGTGTAGCAGCTTTCGGCGTGCATCAATTCGACGTAGTGCAGGTGATCGAATTTGTCACAAGCAACCGGCTTACGCGCTCTTGTAATCCCGTCTTGCGAGAGGTAGCCGCGCGCGGCCGTATGTTGCTTCTCCGGGAGAGCGAAACGAGTACGAGTTGTCTGTGGAAATAATATCGTTTCCGCGATCTATCGATTCTTCAATCACTCGTAACTTGCGAGTGATATCCAATGAGCAATACTGTTTTTAAGTTTATTCAATGTCGTTCGAAAATCACACATACGAGTGATTCAAGGAACGGAGCTTCCGCGCATTAATTGACGTAACCATCGTATACACGAGACGTCAATTTAGAATGAAGAACCAATTAGGACGTTACTTTAAATTTGTGTATTAAAAGAAGATGAAAGTGTAACTAGGATTACAACCAGTCGTATCCTAAGGTATTTATAGCCCGGTATTCATAGTCGGATTTTATATTTGAGATCGTCTTAAATTCGTTTTTAAATGCTATAGGATTTATTTCATTGGCTACGAAACATTTGAAAATGAATTTCAGACGGTTTGAAATATAAGATTTGACTACGGCTACAGTCAGCGATTCACGCTTACAATACTGTAAGCGTCATTATACCTCTCTTTGGTGTGTAATCAACGATAAAAAAAGAATGACGCTTACAACTTTGTAAACGTGAATAGGACCGCAGCCTATGAATAGCAGTCATAGTCAGATTTTATATTTAAGACTGTCTTAAGTCCATCTGAAGATGAACTTCTAACGTTTGACTAAATGTAAGGTGAACCTGTAATATATATATATGATACAAGAGTTAATCGTATTAACAATGTGTAATGATTAATAATCTTTAGCGTATCATTACCGACATGTTTCATTATAAACTTGTACATGTACAAACATAGAAACATAAAACATCAAATTTCTTCTAATTCGACATATTTGTGTATAAAATGGAATTTGTGTACAAAATGGATGTTTGAAAAATTATTGTAATATTAAAGACTAATATAGAGGTATAGACGAGTTTCGGAATCATTTCACCGTTTCGTTTTGAAAATAGAGTGGTGGAAGGTTATAATAATATTTAAGATATATATATACATGTAAGCACATATTCAAATATTAATATACTTCTTTCCATTATCTGTACATTTCTATTAGATCAACTGATGCATAAATATAACATTAATAATAAAAAAAAAAGCAATAATATTTTTATATTTGTAATATTGCGAATACATATTTACTTCAGCTTCGTTTCAAATTAACATTTATTATTTGGTTAGTAATGACATAAATGTGTAGAAGATAAATTTTGCTTGATAAATAGTAAATGAAAATATAAATAATCAAGTTATTCACGAGCGGCCTTCTTGATGCATCTCTGAAAATGCAGTATTTACAAAGGAATGATCAGATTTCCCACACACCGATTTCGCTGAAATTTTAATATGTCGTGATACTAAGTCCTAATAAATAAATAGGCAAGTAGCACGACGCAACTCTCAAGTATTTACATATAAATTTTCTCGCACCGTAAGTGCCGCTTATGAAAAGGAACTAAGAGCGAGCGACGTAAATGGCGAATAAATGGCAGAGGCGGCGATCTGGAATGCTGCATATTGCGCGTTCGAATTTGGTTTTTTTCATTTTTACAGAATGTTCAATGAACGACTAGGCAACGCATAAATTAACACAAAACGCCCATTAATTAACAATTAACCATAATTTACGTTTAATATTTCGTATTAGTATATTTATATGCCTGCAATCGTAGCTATAATTTCGACTAGCAATTATAATAAAAAGTCTAACATTTTTTTTTTATGTAAAAGGGATTTTATTTATTCATAATATTACATAAACAAACAACGCTTCGCTATTACTGTAGAAGTTTTCCTTTTACTGGAGAGATTCGAATATTTCGCAACTACGCAAATTTATTTGCCCTTTAATTTCTACTTGGGACTTGGGTTTAAATAACGACATAAGTAGCCTTTTATTTACTTTTTGGCTGTTAGATTCACATCAATAGTGTAGTAATCACCGTTTATAATAGGATAAGTGGAAAGAATATTTCGGAAAAATGCAAAAGCCGCTCGCAAAGCTCGCTGCTCGCTACGTTACTCCGTCCTTAGAAATCAGTTGATGCTCATCGTTGCTAAGATATTTTCAGAAGCAAGCCATTTTCCTTTGCATAGAGTTCGGCCTATTGTTTCTCGTGCGATCATTAGCTCATACAGATTAATTAATTCCTTATTGCGAATTTTGCAAAATGGCAAAATATAATTTTTCTGTTCAGCTACACGTTTTCAGTTTGTTCCAGTTTTTCGTTCTATCTGCACGTCGCATATCCCAAGAAAAGTTTCAGACACCTTGTACAAGAATAAAATCTTAGTGGATAGTGCGAGGAAGAACCTGATAGAGAAAAAATCTTGGTTTCGCTGCAGAGCAATTAGAGATGAAGATAGACTAGATTCCGTTATCTTATAAAGAAAGTGTTCTTACAGAAACACATCCGAAATGGTCACTTAAGGTATTATAAAGACAAGGCTGATCACATTTAAAGAGATTTGGCACAATGAAGGATGATGAACAACTATTGATAAATGGAATACAATGTATTCGGTGTAAACATATTTTGTTTTAAATGTTTTTACGACGACTATCATTCGCAGGTAAGTACACTTTCTCATAATGAAACGAAGATCATTCTTGAAAGTATTTTAGACCTTTTTATTACACAGTTGCTAGTCGAAATTATAGTTACGATTACAGGCATACAAATATACCAATACGAAATATTAAACGTAAATTATGACTAATTGTTAATTATTGGGCGTCTTTTGTTAATTTATGCGTCATTGACATGAGCATTTTGCGAAAATTGAAAGAAAAAGTTGAAAAAACTCGCAATATGCAGCATTCCAGATCGCCGCCTTTGCCGCTCTACCACGCTCGCTATTTAGCTCTTTTTCATAAGCGACATTTACGGCACGCGAGAAATTTCATGTGCAAATTTCTCGTGAATGCTTGAAAGTTGCCTATTTATTGATTTTGGGCTTAGTATCATAACATATTAAGATTTCAGCGAAATCGGTGTGGAGGATCTGATTATTCCCCCTTATTAACACTAGACTTCCTCAAGACGATCTTATATACAGAGTAATCCCAGACCAATAGTCACAAACTTCGCGAGGATGTAGAACGGATTAAGGTGAACAAAAAAGTGTACCATTTTGTAAATAACACACAAAATTTCCAGCTATTAATTATTGAAAATGGCCGTATATAAAGGCTTATTTAATTAATAACTCAAAAATGTACGTGTTTTTTGTTCACCTCAATCCGTTCTACGTTCTCACGAAGATTATTCCTTGTTGGAACACCCTGTATAAGACTCGACCATAAATATCGGTCCTAGAATACATAAATCTATAACAATATCCTGGTTGGTTCTTGAGCCTAAATTTACTTATGTTTACGGCAATTCGTGTGTGAAAGCCCTTAGCGCTTCTAGGGCTGTTCACTCGTTCGTTCGCCATACTGAGGTAGCATTTAGCACGATCCAAAAAAAGATGATGAGCACCTTTAGAAATTTTCAATTTTTTCTCTCATCGACTGTGGCACACAGCGGACGAAATTGAAACAGAAGGAAATAAATTACTATTTAAACGGTAAAACAATGAAAAACATACTGCAAACTATGTACTGAAGACTGTGTCTTAATTAACAATAATAATGTATTTTGTAATACATTTTCGATTAATCACTGTATATTTCAGAATCGGAATCACTTTCTTGAATTTATCATTAATCTTGGATTTATCGTTTAAATAAGTCTTTAAAAAATTTCTTTCGATTTTGCTCTATTAGCTTATATCGTGCAGAAGTTCATGTAGCTTCCTGCGAGAAAAAAATGTTACTTTGCTTTTCTGAAAAATAGTAGCTATATATAAAAGGAGGACTAAAAAGAACAACAAAACAAATTTTAATTATTAATAATATAGCCAATGAGTACAATACATGTGTATTTCTAGATTAACAAAGACTTATAGTTATTAACTGATGTCTAAATTATGTAAAGATTATTTTCTCAAAGAAATCAAACGGAGATTATAAAGCGGGGCACTAAAAATATTAAATAAAGATTTAAGAAACATACTTTATGAGTCCTCAACATACTGAAATTCTAAATCAATCACTCTTTCTCACTTTTTAATCGTTCAAAACAAAGTATATATAGAACTGATTAGCAAATTTTTCGACGTTATAACATTTAAACTAATACGAAATTTATTGACGCGACGATAATGCATAAATATCATAGATTATGATTTTAGCAAAAAGCATTTCTTCCTCTTTTTTTTTTTTTCTTCTAATTTCGCCCACTATGCGACTCTAGTCTTTCGTATTTATCTCATATCGCGCACGGTGCGCGAGACCGGTCACGATTAGAAAGTATGCGCACTTAAATAAACATTTAAGTCGTTTTCGCACATGTGCCGACAAGTCTGCAATGTATTGGCTTCCGGAATTGAAGCCGAAATTCGATAACTGAGATTCCAGCGCTACCATTCAGTCATTTTTTTTTTTTACAAGTCACTAAAAAATTCATTATCGGTGGGTCACTATTTTCCTGAGCTGCCATTAAATTTGTAAAATATAGGTATTCTTTATATATTTTTGCCATCTCGTATTATGAAAAGAACGTGTTGTATGTTAAGTTACCCAAAGATAAATCTGGGAATGTAAATGTGACTGGATGGCAGCACTGAGATTCGATAATCGTGATATTATTGTTAGGAGGAGGATATAAATTCGCTGCAGATATGTTGCTTTTCGGATATGATCCGGGAGTAAGAACCGTGGTTGATTTATATACGTTGTTATGAAGTCGCGAAGACAATCGCGCAACTTAATTATTTGTAAAGTCGCGAGAAAATTATCGAAATAATTGCACTTTCTCTCTCTTTTTAAAAAAAAAATCTTAACATACTCTTTATAGCATGTATTTGTCAAGCTGAATAGCTTTAAATTAAATTAACTGTTTAAAAAACGATTATATTAATGTCGAATCGCTTTCTCTTTTTTCTCTTTATTTCTCTTTTTGCATCGTTTCCAACATGTTGTCTTATCCTTACTATTATAAACAGATATCTTTTGTTTAATAGAAAAGCTATATTTATAAAAATATACTTTAGTAATTGTATATTTCTCTTATATATTTAGTTCTGTAATACATAATATGTTAACAGCAATAAACATAGCCAATTTAATCGAGCTAGCTCAGCTGAATATGATCTATTCGTTTATCGTATAATTCTATTTAGCTGCACGAGAGGAAAATTTCGTAATTGTTATTCCTCCCACTTCCTACGATGTATTTATGTGTGTATGCTAGCTATTATTAACATATTATATTTCATTTTCACAAAGAAACATAAGAAAACAAAGCACGTACAAAAAAAATGGTAAAATATGTGTGTTTTGAGTGCACAAAATTTTAATACTTTTCCGGGACTAGATACTTTTTGCGAACTTAATTACACGATCGTAATATTCTTACTGAACCCTCTGAAATATTACATATTTATTAGGCGCACAGTAGCTCGACAATTACGAGACTTTTCTCGCATAGAACGTACCTGTCGTACCTGTAGATAACATCGACTTCCAGTTGTATCAGAGGCGGGCATTATACTCGTAACGCCACAGATTAACCGACAAGCTTATACGAGGGCAGTCCGATAAGTACTTAGCCTACAAAAGAAAAACGAAAATTTTGGAAAAGTGGCGATTTATTTCTCAACATACTCTCCTTTTAGCTCGATACACTTGACCCAGCGATGCTCCAACTTCTTTAACCCATCTGAAAAATACGTTTTCTCGAAGTATGCAAAGGCCTCCGTGGCGGCGATGATCTCCTCATTCGACTCAAATTTCTGCCCGGCGAGTGACTTTTTCAAGTTTGGAAACAAAAAAAAGTCGTACGGGGCCAAATCTGGAGAATACGGTGAATGGGGCAGCAGTTCGTAGTCCAATTCGACCAATTTGGCCGAATGAGGAGGTCATCGCCGCCACGGAGGCCTACTTTATAGACTTCGAGAAAACGTATTTTTCAGATGGGTTAAAGAAGTTGGAGCATCGCTGGGTCAAGTGTATCGAGCTAAAAGGAGAGTATGTTGAGAAATAAATCGCCACTTTTCCAAAATTTTCGTTTTTCTTTTGTAGGCTAAGTACTTATCGGATCGCCCTCGTATATTCAATCCGAAGAAATTGTATAAGTGGCTGATATTGATTTGTCGGCAGAATGGATGTTTTTCTCTCATATCTCCATTAGCATTACTAAAAGTAGCATGAGAACACTGCGTCCTTCCCAGAATAATATGAATACGATGTGACCTATTATCAACATAATTTAGAGCATGTTAATATGGTCGCTTCTGTCTCTATGAATATTTATAAGCGTTGCAATGTTACGTTTACGTCTCATGCGAGTCTCGTGCGATGTAGTTATCGTTCTTATCTTCCTTTGGTCGTCACGCTATTTAATTTGTACATTTGTAACATGCTTCCATTTGCGCGCAAATAATTTTTTTTCTCATCTTCTGTGTTCTCATTTTCCAGTGTCTGACGTTTCGCATTAACGTTAAATAATAACGATTGATCTGTTTCAAATTTCATCAAGCTCCATTATTATCAAGCTCTATTATTTCGATACGGAGCATCAGTTTCCTAAATCGTCCAGATATAGAGAAAATATCCGAGTGTCGGATAAGATTCATCCCCAAACGGCTGATCCGTTGAACAAATCGCGCGCATAAAGCAAGAGGGATCAACTCTCGAATCGAATCTGCTCAGGATAATATTACTTTATTAAGTATACGAGAAAAAACGTCTCTCTCTCTTTCTTATAAAGAAGAAAGTAAATAGAAAAATATTATATATTTAACAGAGGCGATATGTAAATAAAAACAAGATGCGAAAAATTAGCATTTTTGTAAGTAGATAAATCAGTTGATTTCTAAGCAACGTCGAACAAGACGCACTAATAAAGTAAGGGACTAACGTAAGTCGAGTTCTGCTGGATGGTCGGCATAATTTTATCTTGTTAAATATACGGGAAAAGTTTTACCCTTTTTCACAGAAAAATGAATATCACGCTAATAGAGAGGAAATCGAGATTTTTGTAAGCAAATGGTTTGTTTTCAAGTGACGTTCTCGAATATGTAATCGGATCCAATTGTTTAACGGACACGCTGAACTTGTGGCTTGCAGGCGTACGAACTGTCGACACTGACCGGCACTCAGGTGATGCTGCTGGTGGCGAGCGAGACCGGCCACGTGTACACGTTCGCGACGCGCAAACTGCAGCCGATGATCACGAGCGAGGCCGGCAAAGCGTTGATCCAGACGTGCCTGAACAGCCCGGACCCGCCGCCGTCGGGCTCGTCCGGCGACCAGAGAATGTCGGCGACCGGCTTCGAGGAGACCGAGCTGACGTACAACATCGCCGACGACGAGCAGAAAGTAAGGCAACTGGTGTACGGCTCGCCGCACGGTGGTACGCTGCACGGCGGTTATCCGACCGGGCCTGGTAGCGGGCCAGCGGGGGGCCCGACGGGGCCCCATCCGCCGCCGCCGCCACCGCCGCCACCGCCGCCGCCGGGCTCGCAGCACGCGCAGCACGCGCACCTGATAGCGCACGCTCACGCGGCCTCGCCGAGCTCGCACCTCGTCCCGTGTTCAAGCCCGGGGCCCATGCTCGCCGCTGGCCCTTATCAGCAGTCCTGCCCTTCGCCCCTGCCTCCGCATCACGCCGCCTATCATCCCCATATGTCGCACTCGCACCCTCAACGGTAGTACGCCGTTCATTCCGCGTCAAATCCGAATACTCACCTCTGATTATCGTTTTTACTTGCGAGAGAGTCTGTGCAATTTATTCGTACAAAAGCGGAGAATAAGCACATCGCTCGAATTCGCTTTGATTCGAAAGAACGAAGTGATCGCCGAATTCGAGCAACATTTCATTCATGCGGAGTGAATCTTCCACTCTGTATCGTCGAAAGAGTGCAAATATTCTAAAGAATGAATTGTTTACAGGAACAATCGATTGAAAAATTCCCTCGTATAGAGTCGGAATTCGCTCTGAGTGAAACATTCGCAATTTCGAGTGAAAATATCGCCGAACTTTTCACTCATTTTGAGCGAGATTTCACCCCGAGAAATTTAGAGAGAGAGAGAGAGAGAGAGAGAGAGAGAGAAAATCTAATTTTCAGGGGAGTGATCGTCCAGTGGTGTGATAGCGTTTCGCGGTAAAATTTCATCCTTTCGATCGCAACGATATCCTAAACGACGTTAGTTTTTTGCAATCTAATCACGTTCTTCTTCTCGGGATGCGCAACTATTTTAGCGCTCGCTGACGTGAGGCCACGTATGGCTTTCGGATACTTAAATATAATAATTTCTCTTTCGACGTCGTATACATCCACCGACGTAATTTCCCTTCAGATCGCTGTGCCCATCAGCCGCGCGCGCGCGTGTGTGTGTGTGTGTGTGTGCCGTGCGTGCGTGCGTGCGTGCGTGCGTGCGTGCGTGCGCGCGCGTGTGCGTGTGTGTATGACGGTAGAAAGAGAGTCACGCGTATGATGTTTATTAAATTGATATACGGTGGACGCGGAAGGAATCGGCAAGTAAGACAACGATCGAATATTCTTCAGAGTCGGTCGTACGTGACGCATATACGCCGATTCCATGCACAAATCTAGTCCATTTGAACACGTACTTAAATATTTAACATGCGCACATATCGTGCATCCGTGTAATACCAGTCGGCGCGGATGCGTCGCACGTTTCGAACGACTTTGCGTTTTCTCGTAAAACCGGAAGTAAATCGCGAAAGGGACGCGGCATCGTCCAAATTGAAGGATGAATATGATATGTTGGGGGCGACGGAGATCGCAGTTCGATCGTTATCGATGATCGACGAGATCTCGGAGATGCCTGATGGAGATACGAATCGTGAGACTCGACGGAACGGTCGTCTTTACGGTGAGAGTTCGTTCGTGCGAACTCCAAAGTTCGGTGCGCTCGACGAAATTGACGGGCGCATCAACGAGAGTCATCGTGCATACATAACGCTCGTGTTTCGCGAGAAAGAGAGAGAGGTATATCTTTTTACCAATTAATTATATCGTAAGTTAGCCGCATAGCGTAATTTGTGCGACGAATTACTCTGTGGCGATTCGCGCACGTTATTAAATATTCGTCCGTTCGTTCAACAGCTCTCTCATTCTTTCTCTCTTGATTTTCTTTTATAGATTTTTTCTCATTTTTTTTTTTTACTTAACTTAAATTGTATTTATTGAGCCGCGAGGTTGTTGATATTTTTTGACGTCGAATTTTCTTATTTATTAGGAGAATGCAAACGAGGCGTGTACATATCGCTCGCATAAACGATGTTGATCACGCAGATATTCCTTTCGTATCATGTATATCTCACGTATATATCGCGTTTGCATCGCGAGGGAGGATCGGCGGGTTCCCTGATACGATTCTTTGTTTGTGGGAGGCGCTCCAAGAATTCCCATTGTCAGAAGTCAGGCAATATTTGATTCCACTTCTTTATTACACTGAGAGAAAAAAATATCTGAAAAATGAAGAAATATTTATTCGGCGGATATTAATAACATATTTAAATCTCTCTCTAGATTCTTTGATTTAAATAAAGCGAACAATTGCTTTAACAAATGTAAAACTATAGATTTAAGAAAATATATATTTCTCTCTCAGTAAAAACAAAAACAGTAAAACAAAAAGTTTTCTCAGTGTAAAAATGTGTTATTAGTATCCACCGAAATAAATATTTTTTAGATATTTTGTTCTTCCGGTACACTTAAGGGAGACGTACTTTCCGTATTGCGAATAAACCGACATAAGTGGCGTGGGTGCGAGGCCGGGCGAAACCGGCGGTGCACGCTTGAAAGTTGCGCATTTTTCCTTGTTGTGTCCAGTTTGTTGTACCTCCCCTTATCCTCCTCTTCCTCTTGTGCAAAGTGTTGTACCGCAAGTGGCATGTGTAGTATCTTGGATTGCCTTTTTTCGTAGAATAAGTAGCTAGTATTTAGACTATCTTTTAATTTAATCCTTCCTGCCGCATCCGCATTTCCCCGATCCTTTACGGAGCGTGACACATACCATCCATCGACATTGTGCATGCGTATGTGTGTATGTATTTTTTGTTGATATCTGTATTATATCGTGTTTGAAGAGATGAGCCGACGAGAGCAAGTAAGAGCAAATGACGGGAATGGATAGCCTAGAGAAGGTAGAGCGATACTTTTTTACAGACTCGATCAAATAGATGTATGAAAACTGTAATCTATCCCCCTCCCCCCGCGTCGACATTGCAGAGTACAAATAATAATTATTGATAATATGATCTTAACGATAATCTGCGAGTAATGCGGCTTTCATGATTAGTTTGTATCGTAATTTGTGTACATACAGCGTAACTGTAAAATACTGTGATAATATTTATATATTTTTACGCTATACACACGCACACACACACATACATACAACCTCCTTCGATAATATAGTCCCTACGATTACTGTAGTCGGTCTCGAATCTTATCATTTTTGCGCTGATAGATTCTCATTGTGCTCAACATTATCACGATGTCATGATGTTTCGCACAATCGTGATAACCAGGTACCAGGTAGGTATCTCCAAAAATCGCTCGGAAACTTGCAACTAATTCAAAGAGAATTTTCACAGCTGATATCTTCGTCACTCTCAAGTGGCGACACCCGTTTTCAAAGTTCAAACATTAGCGGACTGTGTCGACCCACTTTTGACAACTCGATTCGAGACTCATATTCAGATCAGTGATCCAGAAACGCACCGTAACGTGCGTCAAGAGAAAGATATATATATTTTTTCTTTTCTTTCTGAAATAATTAAAATTCACCCCCTCTCTAAATTCGTAAAAACGAAACAAAAGATATGCGGAGGGAAAAAAACGTGTAAGGTAGGTTTGCGCTCCGATCGTACGAGAGAGAGAGAGAGAGAGAGAGAGAGAAAAAGCGCCTCGATTTCTACGTTTAACGTGATCATTTCAACGACGACATCGTGTTGATGAAAGTAAACTGTTGAAAGGATTAAAAATCGTTAAGAGGAATATCGTCGCGACAAATCGAAGAAGCAGAATGCACCGTTACTTAATTTCATTATGCTTATGATGAGCGCTGATAATCTTTATCGCATGCTCTTCACTATTTCCGATATATATAGGGAACGTTAATAGTAAGAGTAATTATTGCACAAGCATTGTATCTCCAAATACAAAACGATCATGCGTTTGTATGTTTTCATGATTTCATTCCGTACACAGGCGCTCTCACAGAGTTTCTCTCGCGGATGAAGTTCGGTAACGAATGGCCGAGTCGGAGGGTAAGAAGACTCGACACGTTGTGCAAGCTGCCTCGTATCCTGCGCGAAGAAAGCCGTACTTCTCACCTTCACACGTCTGCCATGATAAGATCGTTCTACATTCCGCGCGACAAAAAAGACGTTTCGCTAACGAGCGGGCAAGATAGCCCACATCGGCGATTGGCTAATTTAACGTAAAATATTTTCTAATCGGTGGTCCAGCAGAAAAACACCGGCCGGTGTGTGCGGCGGGACTCTCTGAAACGAATCGGTACTCGTCATTATGAGGAACAGCTTTTTTGACGCACCGGTCGTTCACCGGAAGCTCGAAGGGGTGTCAGCTCTCCCCTCCTTCCGGCCCACTGATTTGGTAGATGGCGCGACTGCTGTCCGGAAGCGCGGAGCTTTCGGTACCGGAGGAGTCTGAGGGAATCTGAAGGATATCCCGGTGAGGTCAAAGCACGATTTATGAACTGAATAAAGCGGCCGTTCGTTCATCACGGGGTTGCGGACGAAGAAAACGCGCATCCAGGTGTATCCACTCTCTCGCCAGCACGGAAAGAGTGCGACAGTGAGGGAAAGAGAGAGAAGGTGAGAGGTAGACGAAAAGAGAGAGAAAAAGTACAGGCCGAAGAGGAGGGAGGCCGCGTATACGCACGCACGCACGCACGTATGCGAGCACGGAAGGTGGAAGCGGAGTTCCATATACGGTCACCTTTGTCAAAGCCCGGTTGTCGCCATATACAGGCAATGTTCACGATGGCAGACACTTATATAGAGTCCGACTTAAGAGTCAGGAATGTTGCTTTTTGTCGCACCTTCTCTACTGCACACACACGCTACACTCTCGGTAAACTGCTGCGAACCAGTGTCATCGTCCAGACGGAACGAGGCTTTCGCGAGCTTTCCAATCGGTATATCTACCACCCTCAGCCACGACGACGCGCTCCGCATGGATCATCTCTTGACCTTCGCTTAGATCGAACGATTTAATTAATATGAAGACGCGCGTCCTCTCTTACATGGGGTCGCGCGGAAAAGCTCGCTTTGACTTCGGAGATTTACCACGGTGATAAAATGTTGCTACCGGTAGTCGAAAGGTGCGCGCACCGATTAATGTTGCAATTAACCAGCAAATGACGCCGCAAACAGTAGCCAATCTTGACTAGGGAAGAAGGGAGAAAGTCGTCGAGGGCCGAGCGCCCGTAAATTCGCGAGAATCTCCGCGAGAGGAGTCTGCGAGATGGCCATATAAGGAGCGCGAACAAGCTCGCGTATCTCTTTCTCTTTCTGTCTCTCTCGCTCACTCTACCAGATAGATAGGTGGTGGGTAACTGCTCAGTAAACAACAATAATATCACGTTGATATTATAATTTTCCCAACGTAACATATATCGTTGAGCGAGAAATTGTAACATTGATACACTGTTGCTCGACAGGTAGGTCCACGCGTACGTTTATAGACAGTTACATTTCCGTTTGTTGGTACATTTACTCGTCGTTCGGATCCTTCACTACGTGAGAAAAAGTGGATGCGTTCGTCGGTTCTCGGATCGTCTCACTCGCGCAATTTTCGGTAATTTAAGCTACCGCTTCTTCGTTTCAGGAGGATGGCGCGTCACCCAAATCCGATGTTTGCGCCAATGAAAGCGACGGTGACACCAGCGACGGCGACTCTCCCGTCGCCTCTAAGGACCTCGCCAACAAGAGTCACTCGGGTGAGTCTCACACGCAACTATTGTAGTTAGATGCTCCTTTTTCACCCATGCTTGTAATTAGAATAGCCGACCAAATTCAGATGAACGTTTCCTGCTAAGTTTTGTCTCACCGAGTGACCTTTACCAAAGCCCGATTAAACTATTTAGTCCGGATCTACACCGGGAAAAATTATTCCATTGGTGCATAGATAGAAATGATTAATTTTTCTCTTATCGCCTCGAATGAAAGTTGGCGTTGACAATTTTTATTATTATTCATCGGTTAACTTAATAAGAGTTCGGTGAAAGTCGTCCTGAGTTTTACGATCGCGTCGCAAACAAACACTCGTCCGACAATCAGGGTGAAACATTGGTCTGTGGTGTGTGCGGTTCGTTCTACATTCGATTCCTATCCGTTCCTTAATTGGACAAATGAAACGATCGAGCTTGTCAAAAGATAGCGAACATCCTTCTTTCTCTGTGTGTGTATATATATATATATATATATAACCGATTGACTCGTGAGAAAAATCGAACGCTACTGATGACAGTTCCGGTCTCTAATTATCACTGATTATCATTCGCGTCGCGTTTGATCCCATCGCGCGCTGATAACGAATAGCTGGTTGGGCAGACGATTTCTGTAGCTCAGATAAGCGAATAGAGACACCGTAAACACAGACACCGATGGCAGAGATAGAGACGGTGAGACGAAGAGGAAACGGAGCAGAGTGTAAGAAAAGATAGAAGGGAGGAGAAGGTGGTGAAGGAGGGAGCGAAGGCGGTGGGAGAGAGAGAGGACGTTTAAAATGCGAAAGGCGTGCGAGCGATGACGGGGTTATCCGTGTAGGGAGTCCGTAAGGAGTCGGTACGACCGACGATGACCAAACTTAGACGACAACGCGCTGCCTAACTGGGAAGTAGGATCCGGTCGAAAGCCGCTCTTCGTCGGAGCTACCGATGCAGGTGTACACATAAATATCGATGCTAATGTGTCGCGTAGATGCCATTCGTGCTACCGATCGCCGCAGCGCGATCGCGCGCGCTTTTTTTTCGCGACTCGCCCCATCCGGCCGACCCGTCATCGTGATCGTTGTCCTCGCCGGCCACGAACTCGATCATATCGAACACTTATATATCCCCGCAGTATAACGAAGACGCGTGCGAGATTCTATTAGTACGGGATCTCGTACGGATGGACACGCGAGTCACATTAAGTAGGGAATGGTTGTTTCTCCAGGAGGCTATTGCACAGAGAGAGAGAAAGAGAGAGAGACGACCTGTTTTGCCCGTGTTGAGTCGACATTTTCAATGTTATTTTGACTGTACTGATATTATTAATTTGTCTCTTGAACCTTTAATTCAACAGATTTCATTTTAATGCTGCCGATATTTCGATTATTAAATTCGTATAAATATTCAAAACAACCTATTTCAATCTTCCGATCTAAGGGGATTATATGTTCTACTTTTCCTGATACATAATCTCAATAATAAAATAATTGTATTACACATATGTATAAAAAAAATCTTTCAATCTGTACACTACTATTATGTAATAATTCTTATATTTTTAAATTTATTTAAGAATTTTTTAATTTGTTATTTATAAATAGAAAAACCGACCGGAGAAAGCTAGTAATTTGAATATTAGTTCCAATAATATTGTTATTGAATTAGGGAAATTCACTCCAATTATGGTGCTATCGACTGATTTTAATGATGCAACAGCACTTTTGTTTCGCACATATATGCTGCACGCACTCGTAATATGTGTTACGCTTCATTTTAACGAAATCTTTACGAAACTTCAATTAATCGACTATTAAAGATCTAATGATCATTCGATAATCAAAAACGAATACATTTTTTTTAATGCGCCTTTTTCTCAACTAAAACAATATCAAAATCGCCAATTCAAATTCTCAATCAATGATCGAACAATCAGACGCAGAGATTGTTTCTCCTCTCGGCGTTTTCACACCATGAAAAGTTACCGTGTTTTTCAGAGAAACATGCATATGTGATGCAGTAATTTATATTAAATAGGAAATACGGTGAATCAGAGCGCAGTTTCGCACCTGGGTGGTCTGGATTCGAACCACCTCGGCCGTCATTCCTAAGTTTTTCTTCACGACGCACCTACATCTGCGCAAAGAGAGAACGAGTTTAACGTTATATCGAATGATAAATTTCACCATTTCGGTGCACACTTGAAGCCTCTTCGTATATTTCACATCGTTTGTTATCGTTACGACACAATACGATATAAATTTGTATGCGATATTAAACGATCGGTTCAAACAAAACCATTGATATTCGACAGACGTTGTTCTTCGACTCGTCAATTCCCTATATTTACAATGCGATACATTCGAGCCGCAATTTGACGTAGAACGTACTCTCTGAATTTCTTAAGGTGAAATTCCACTCGAAAAAGAGTGATAGTCGAATCACAGGAATTCAAGTGATTTTTCACTCCATAGAGTGAGTCCTCCACTTTAAATCATCGAGTGAATATTTTTAATGAATGAATCTGATGTATTCTATCGTCACGGAAACAAATTCACTTCAATCGATTAGAACATTCGCTCGTATGGATTCATAATTCCATTCTAAGCAACATTCACTTTTGCGATTTCGAATGACGGTTTCTTCACTGTCGCTTTGACTGAAAATGTTGCTATTTTTCACTTATTTTGAGTGGGATTCTACTCCGAGAAATTTCGGGAATGCACTTAGAATTTACGAAGAGGTACACAAATCTTCCCCGCACGTCAATTCCCGGCGTCTATGGCTACTCTCACATGCTCAATTGCTCTTTGGTTTCCTAGGAAATGTGCCTTCGTTCTCTGCAGGGATTATGTACCAGATGCCTCAGAGTGTCATTTATTCGCCCAGTCCAGGAGTCTTGCTCGGCATAGGACAAAACGGGCAACCGGTGCAAATATCTCAAGACGGAGGTAGGTTTCTTCTCGCCGCCGCGAAGAACGCGGACTTTACGTAATAATGCGCGCCGCCGTGCGCACCTTTCGAAATGTCCTTACGGCGACTCTTGGATTTCGCACGCGATTTGAGAGGAAAAAAAAACGAAACAAAAGTTGTCGATTTCACCATGACATAGACTGAATATCAGACGAGACTCGCGGAAATCGCTTCTCTCGACGTGTCTGAATCACCGACGACATCCGGCAAATATAATTGCGTGTCAGGCGCGAAATTGTGACTAATAATTTTACATAATGCTAATAAACCGGTCATTACAGCCGCCTATAATACGAAAATAAATGCACAGCGTTTTGTGACGCGTTAAGGGGTTAGAGAAGCTTAAGGGGACATTTGGACCTTTGAAATGAAAATTGTTTTTTGGATTTCTCATAGGACAATCTCTTAGGATAGTGTTTTGCCATTTGTTGAACTGAAAAATATTGAAAACTACAATTTTCACAGTTAAAAAACAAAAGAAGCGTATGCTCAAATTTCTAGATATATGTTGTAAAACAAAAATTTCACTATACCAGCATTTTATATCGTAAATATGTCTTAAGAGATTGTTAGGAAATTTTATGTAGAATTCGAACGAAAGTTTCCATTTATTACTATGGAAAATTGCTTATAAATGTAAATGCTCTGTAAAGTTGCGCAAGTAGCTGCGTATTTAAGTGCAGCAATGTTTAATGACGGATATAAGAGGTGTTTAAACATTTTAAATGATATAAATGTCGATTCTCGAGTGAAAGAGTTATTAATACGAGCAAGTGATTTAACGCACCTCGTATTCAAAGTTCCGCTGTCTCCTTAAATTTGCGAAAAATCGATAAAATTTCATTCGTTACTAAAGATATAGAATTTAATTGAATACAATATCCTTTTAATTCTTGTAAGATAAATAACTTACAATACTAACAGATAAATAACTTACAAATACCAACAGAAATATATTTAAGAAATGTAAAAAATATTAGTATATTGCTGCAGCCCATGGTCCTCTCCACGGTGTATATTATTATTGCAGGGTTTGCAAGGATTGCGAGTGATACAGTCGGCATTTTTTATGTAATATAATTGGAGAGTTTCAGATTTTCAATGGCGATGTTAAGGGACCCTATATAAGTTTATTATTTACTAAAAAAATTATATCGTATATTAAGAAAAAGGCTTTATTTCTGAACATATTTTTAATATGTGGTATAAATAGCTTATAAAAAGGTATTTGATTAATTCCTACATTCAAAGAAATGACTTAATAATAGCAGCTAAATCTCATAGTAGTTAGTTCGAAGTTCACTGTTATTGCTAAAAAGTTGGGTATTGGACGTAAAATACATTTGCTTATACAAGGTATAACTTTATTAACTGAAATTATTAGCATGAACATTTANCCCTCCCTCCCACCCACCTCCTCTCTATCTCCCTCTTTGTAGTATATATAGACAATATGAAACTTGTTTATATTAATGGACAAAATGGTGTAGTTACCTAAGGTAACATTCACGATGCAGAGGAGATTCGAATTCATCAGTGTTTAAGCATGTGTTTTACAAATACGATATAGCATTAAATCAGGTACTCAGTAAGCAAATTGTTCGCAGATGCTGCGTGCAGATTAACCACAAATTTGATCAGAATCCCGTACCAAAATCACAGCCATCTGTGTCCGCATTCAGGTCATGTTTTGGCGATAGCCTATCGTCAAATTGCTTGCATCAGGATATGCCCAGTTTCTGCTACCAATCTGCCGTTCAGATTTCTGCAAATTCTGCTCAGTTTCTGCCATCAATTTGCTGGCATTGCATGTCAGCAGGTTCCGTTGCATTTCTTGCAGCAGTTTGGTAATATATAGTCTAATAGAATAAATTCTGTGTTAGATTTGTTGCCTTTCTATCATTAAAAATTTGTTGCAAACTCTGCTTGATATCTGTTTGCGCCGATTTGGCTATCTGGATAAATGGCAACGTACACTAACACTTCAAATATAGTTTCTATTTAAAAAATATATATATAATACATTTTAATCGGGAATGTGATTTTCCCAATAAGCAATCTGTCAGCAGTCCAACAGCTAATTCTTTCTCCGAGTGTATATGTAGTAACGAGTAAAATTTTACTTACTTTCCAAGTTTTCCAAATCTTTCTACTTCCTTTAACAACACGTTGTCATATGTCGTCGGCTTCATATAGAGAAAACGGTAGATCTTGCGCAATATAATTCGTTATTGAAGATAACGCGTGTTTAGACGCGGAATAAAAAAAAAACAACGAGAAAACAATTGTCCACGGAAGGATCCGGATGGGAAGAAGGGCGAAGCGCAGTGTCTCATTTGCTTTTCCTTTGCAACTTCCTTATAGGTACAGTGGCATCGGTGAACTCGTCGCAGTCGAGCCAGCCGTTCATCACGATACCATTAAACGTCGCGATGAGCGCGGCGGGATTGTCCTTGCCGGCGGTGAGCTCCAGGATGACCACCTTATCGTCGCCAACCGCGCGGTCGCCCACGACGGCGTTGTCCACCTGCGATTTGCCGTCCGATCTGAGCAAGGATCGAGAATAGCCGCATAGGTCGAGGATGAGCAGCTGACTGAGCTAACAACTCCGCTCGCTCACATTACACCACGGCCGGAAGTTGTCGCGCGAGCGAATCGTCATGCGGAAACAACGACTACGACGGATATCTCGGTGCTGGTCCACTTCCACATCCGGATAATGGCGGGACGAG
>NW_014567423.1:0-27660 GCF_001313825.1 Dinoponera quadriceps | reverse complement strand
CCTCCCCCCCCCCCTCATCGCGAATGAGATTCTTCGCCCCCTTTGCACGCTTCTTCGCGCGATCCAAAGATGGGCGTCTTTGTTACACTCTCTTGTGAGAGAGACTGCTCTCTAAATTTCTTGGAGTGAAATCTTACTATCGAAAATGAAAAATGAAACAAGACAACTGCAGCAAGGAGGCCTTGATGCAGGCAGAGATATTGAAAATTTCCAATCAGACTCATCACTTCTGAATATTTGCGTATCGTAACTGCTTCTTTGGAACATCGTCTCATTGGGAATAATCAACAGTTATGATGTATGAATTTTCGGATATAATGCGTCTGATTAGAATTTTCGATGTCGCAATGCCTAGGAAGCAAGACTGCATTAGTAGTCTTCTGTAAGTCAGATTCGCTCTTCGATTTCGAGAAAAAAATATTAATTCGACGATTTAGAGTGAAGGATTCACCCTGTATAAATGAAAAGTCACTCAAATTCGGGTGACTCGATGGTCTGCTCTGCTTTTCAAATGAAATTTTATTCTAAGAAATTTAAAAAACAGGAACGATAATAAGGATCTGCAGAACTAACATACGCATTTTTCTCTCCACTGATACAAGATTACACGGAAAAAGATCTCAGTTCACATAACTATATATAGGGGCCGGACGAAAATTCGGTGACAAGAAGCGAAATCTCTGTTATCGCGACCGGAAATATTTGTCTGAATATTCGGCTGCGTTGAAACTCGGTTGAAATAACTGAGAACAATCGACTGAATACAAATCTCCTACAGGAATCTTTCTGTTCCTATAATATCGAGTTTTCGTCTGGTACTCAAGCATCCCAAGTGGAAGTTCGGTTACACTAACGTAGTTGTCTTTTCTATGCATGAATGTGAAAAATTGTAACGGCAAGGAGCGACAGCGACGTTTCTCTGCGGTTGAGCAAATTAGATAGATCAAGTAGTGAATTGATTTCTCATATTTTTTTCTCGCTAGAAACTTGTCGTCTATAGAATAACGGTCATCGATGCGTACATGACTGCCTCTATATAGAAAAAAGACTCGGTAACCGAATGGAAGACGAAAACTCGGTAACAAGAAATGATAACTCTGTTGCTGCAATCGAAATTGAACATTTGGCTGGTTGAACTTTGGTTGAGATAATTGAGAGCAATTGACTGAATAGAAATCTACAAAAATCGTTCTGATGATTATTAATCAGATGATCAAATTTTTCCTCGATGAGTTTCGCAACGCATCCAGTATCTAATAGAAAAATTTGTTTCTCAGTAATTCTCAGGAGGATACACTTTTTCCTATTATATATATAGAACACTTTCTGTAAATATCGAAATAAAAATTTAGACAGATTATTTTCTTCTCACGTCGTATACGACACGTAGAAGCTAGTAAGTCAATCATGACATACAAAAATGTTTATATCCAAAAAACAGTTGAGCTTTTGACTTGTGTTTACTAAGATCTTTTTACTCAGTATAACGTGTACTATCTACCATATAAATATTGAATGATTTTTTTTAACATTCTGAATATATAAATAGAAAAATTTCTGAAAGAGATTCTACTTCTAAGTTTTCGTTCTAGTTTCTAGTTTTCGAAACTACTTCTTAGTTTTCGTCTGCACTGCAGAAAAAATAATTAATTCTTACGGAAAATTGTAGTCATTTTTTAAGCCAATTATGCCTTCTTGTTACTCTAACAAAAGAGTAGTAACAGCAATATGCACGTAAGGTTATTATCAGTGACATTACAAAAATAATTCTCCCGACAATAATTCTTTTTTCTATGTGATTATATTGGGTTGATGGGACGAAAATTGGTTCCATTTTTTAATCAGTCCTTTGCATAGAAATCCCAGAATGTTTACGAATATGGGATCGTGCAGCTCGGAGAGCTGGCAGATCTACATCGAATAAAACGCTTAATTAATTTATTGAATTTTCAAACAGATAAATGTTATATATATATTTTGATTAAAAAACGGGACGAATTTTTACGTCAACTCAATTGTTACAAACACTTTATTCTTAGTGTGGTCCCCTGGTAACAGTAGATTCAGTCGCACAAGCCGAGTTCTTTTTTCCGTGTACAGTCGGCGTCATGTACGTTGTATCATTTCCTAGACGGAAATTACACAATTTTCAGCCTTATACATAAGGTTCAAAAGCAATTCCAGTTGTAATGGTAAGATTACAATAGCTCTAATTGTAACGATTTAAGTGCACCTCGTATCCAACGAGAAAATGTATTTCTTGAGAGTTACTGAAAAGAACGAATTGGACACGGGAAACTTTGCGAAAAAAATGTTGCAACTTTTAATCTGACTGACTGAAATTCATGTAATTTTCGCTCGAGAGAAATGGTACAACATATACATGACGCCGATTGTATTTGAATGAATGATAATAAGAATATACGGACGATCGCATGGCAAATTCGTCGCTCCATTTCATAGATGTGATAATGCATTCTCCGACATTAGACAGCCGAATCGAGTCCGCGTACCTGGCGAGCGTCCAAGTACACGGTCAATATGGATATTCGTCGATCGTTTTGTATCAAGGAATAGAAATTTGAACTCGCGATATATACGTCGGTGACATCCCGAGCTTTCGCTATCTCGTAATACTGGGTAATCCGAATCACAGCGGCGTGTTCCGAGAATCCTCACTGCCAATTATGAGACTGACACTGCGTGTACAAAACGCAAAATCCGTCGCGCGTAAACATCGTGGCGCTTTAATTTCATCACGTAGAACGGATTTAGAAAGATATGAGCTTGTTAAAAGTCAGTCAAACTTTGCTTGTTATCATAGATCAAGGAATTCATTTAATACGAAATCTACTATGTATTAACGATAAAAATATATTTGTAAAGTTAAAAAAGATAAAGATATATAGAGCTGTTGCTGCCATTCTGCGGCGTGTGTCGTCACGGAGCTGTGGTTTTTTGTGGAGGAATTGCGAATGACCCAGTTGACATTTTTAAAGGAACATTTGAAACGTCGATTTGTGAGTGAATTTTGGAAATTTTATTTGAAAAAGACATACAATTTCGAAGTGAATGAATATTTATCTTGAGGTCGATAACGAGTACAATTTCTTTCGACTTTTCACAAGTTCAAACCCTCTCTAGCCCCCTTAATTCGCACAGTACACGCGCAGTACGATTCCGTATTGTCTCAGCGCAAACTTATTAGATCGCGAGATATTCGCTGCATAATATCAATGAGTTATCTCGAATGAAAGAAAGAAATAAGAAAGCCATTCCGCAGGTGCAGTAGTCACTGCGGTAAAAAAAAAACTCTTTCGAGGCAACGCGCAAACAACATTCATGAAAATGGATGATTACTTCACTCCGGAGGGTTTTCCATTCGAACGATATTATCTCGTCGAAATGTATGTTGGATCGATATCGTAGTAGAAAACGCAGAGCCCGATTATTTTGTCAACGACCGCGTGCCAATGCGCGTGAATTCTGTCATAAATAGCTTTGCGGAATGCAGACCGATGCAAGTCGGATTATGGCAACATTTTGATCATCCTAAAGCTATACTCGCAGGTATTTCGTCAGAGACGGTGGAGTATTGACAGAAAGTGAAACGGAAAGCGTTCGTGCAAGTTCGTGAAAATGATCTGAGGCCGTGATACAATCTTATCAGGTTAAAATCGTCTCAAGTTCATCTCCAGATGCTCTGTAGATAGAATGTCAACGAAACGATCAACATCTGAAGATGAACTTCAAACCATCTTAAAGTGTCCTCACTTTGGCTGTCCTTATTTGATGACGTCAGAAATCGCATGCCAAAATATATGTGCCAAAGTGAGAACACAGCAGTCTTAAATATAAAATTTAACTATGAATACCGTCCTAAGACTGAACGATCCAGGCTACTGACGGATTTATATAGAAACTAGTAGAGACGCTGGGGCATTAAGGCCCTTATTGAAAGGAGGACCAATCCCCTCTTTTCATTTGCTTACTCGCAGTTAAAAAGGTTCCTAAAATAGTATTAGCATCAGGCTCCAAAAAGTCACTGTCCGCCACTGATCAAGATTCTTCGTTAGCAAGTCGTTAAAATAAAATCAAAAAAGGACTCGTACTAGAACTGCCTGAGTGTTTCGATCATCATTATTTCACCAAAGAAGATCGGAATGACGGTCGAAACTAGTTCGTTTCAACAGCTATAGAAGGAGTCCTTTTAGGTGCCCTTTTTTTTATTTTATTTCATCTTCACGAATAATTGCGTTTTGCAACTGAGATCTTGCGTTATGCTCTTCCCGAGTCGAAATTTAAGATAGCAAAATACATTTCATTCTAATGATAATTTACTCTTACTTTGATCACACACGATGATGTTTTAAGTTTTCGTTGGTTTTAGCGGTAAAATAGGTTGTTTTGAATATTTATATGAATTTAAGAGGATCATATTAAACTAACGGAAGCGATTTCTATTCTCTGTTGAATAGTTTACTTCGCTATCGATAATACACACACGTGGGAAAAATAATTTCACTGTACATAGAGGTTTTATCGTGCGAGACGTATTGAAATTGTAAAAAGATATTTGCGAAGAATAGAATCGAAATCTGTTTAATTTATGTACAGTTTCGAGTTACGTTCAAAGCGGGAGCGGAAACGGATTTCGGTGAGAATATTATAGTTATTACGAATTACACACATAGTGATAATCAGACTAGTGGTATACACAACAATGATATCCGATTGGTGAAAACGAAGAAATACACAAATATGTTTTATAGAGCAGAGATGGAATGATTGAAAGTCCGCGAGTCTGCGTACATTACAGCGCAAAGAGAACTCGAGTTTGCGCATACGCAATCTTCGTTGTTACCACATGATCTCGCAGGGGATCACGCATGGGATTGTTGTGAATGGCGATTTGCGGTCGCGGTGATATTACATTTTGAATCGTCCTGCCGCGACGTCAAATATGTCAAAATGTGCAATATTAAGTACTTTGGTATCAAGGCTCAATTGTTGTTATTGTTCGGTAAGCTTTCAGCGTAATATATCAGTTCGCCAACAGAGACGCATATTATAGTGTGAATAAAATAGATGGTTGAAGTAAGATATTATTAAATGAGACTTGTGGGTTTCTTTTAATATAAGGATTTCTTTCAAGGAGATGATATATAGTTATGTGATTAATATTATGTTACTATTATATATATAGAATTTATTAATAATAATTATTTAAATTATATCGTATTAATTTATCATCGGTAAACTGTGTGCAAACTTGCAACACGCGTCTTTACTTACATTGTATTAGGTTGTTCGGGAAGTTCATCTCAAATTTCGCGCGCTTCGCGTTGCTATGGTAATCAATGAGAATGAATGCGGTCCAAACGATTTTGTTTGACAACAAATCTTCCCGAATCTGTGAGCCTGCCGAGGGAACTTCGCAGGCCTTCTTAACTGCAAACATTTCGGCAGAAATCAGGTGGAAAGATGGAGAACCAGAAGGTCCATTTTTACTATGTGATGCTGGATTGCTTCCATATACTCGTATATATATATATATATATATACACACATGCATACAGAGTGCAGCATTTAAATTGAAACACTCTAATATAACAAAAACTAAGTAAAATGGAAGGAAATGTTTCAGATAAAAATTGGAGGGGGATATATTTTGGTGACCTCAACTTCGTTGTATTGTCAATAATTCAAGGTCAACTTAATTTTTTTCATAGGAGTATAGTAGTAGTAGTAGTTTTCATAGGATTATAGTAGTTTTTTTTTTTTTTAATACAGATCGATTTATCTGTTCATTCTGCGTATATAAAAATATTAAGATGAGGTGATCAAAAAGTGAATACTTTGTGAGATAGAAGTTAAAATCGTCAAAATATGTCTCTTTCCAAACCCTATAATTTATGTCTGAAACATTTCTATTTTGCTTTATTTTTTTTAGACGTCTCAATATAAATGCTCCACTTTACATATATGTATATAAGCTATAACTTTTTTATTACTTCTGTACCGAAATACCAGTGCAGTGTGAAGAGTGTTTGTAATAGAATGCCGTGACGAATAAGAAAAAAAAAAATAGAAATATATCCAGAATAAATCCACTGTCACTATTTTCCTTTTTTTACACTAACTATAGACGATATAAAAACATGTTGATTATTAAAAATTGTTGTAAAATACGCGATGAAAGAAGGAGATAACACTCAATGTTATATAATATATACGAATGCGAAATTGTAACATAAATATAACTGATGCTCGATGTTGACTGAGAAGTTACGAAATTTAACGTTCACGACTCTTTAATTGATCACATCTTTTATACTCCTTGTTATGCGTGGGTTTTTTTTTCTATAAACAAAACTGAGCGATACTAATCAAAGTTACGAATGCATTATTTTGCGTGATTATAAATTTTATTAGATGAATAAATAAATAAATAAAGTTTATTTATATGAGAGAAGACTCGCTTATAAATTTCTATAGAATGTCAGCGTAAAAACAGTGATATCGCAATATAATCTCTCCGTGTATGATAACGTGATAATTGCTGATACGTGCGATATAAAAAAGATATCCCGAAGTCACTTATTACGACATAATCCTCAAAGAGTTTCGTCGAGTACTATTCTTACCTCGATTACAACTTGTCGGCGAATTATTCGAATCGATCGACAGATCACCGTTCGTACATACGCGAGTCCTTTATTTGCAGCGTGATGTTGCGCGACGATTGGCCGGCCTGCTAGCGAGTAAATGTCTGTAAACGCCAGTAATGTACCGTCATGGCGACGCTGCCGCCACGAAAAAACCCAACTCCCACAAAAATTTCGAAACAGCACCTGACACCTCTGCAAACACTCCTGCAGCTGGGCTTCCCGAAACACCGAGCGTACGTATATGATGCTGTGACATGTGATCGGCCGTGTTACTCGGCAATGCGCGTGACTCGTTAATTGTAAACAAACAGCTGTCAAACGTGACCTTGAATCGCGAAAACATTTGATACATAAAGTAGTCCCGCTTGTATTCGATCTGAAATATTTGTCAGGGAGAAGGCGTTAGCTGCGACAGGACATCGTGGTGTGCAGTTGGCATCGGACTGGCTGCTGGCTCACGTGCGCGATCCAACATTGGACTCTGACACACAACGGCAGTACGTTCTATACGCTTGTCCCATCGGACCGTTGGCTAAACAGCTCGAGCTCTTTTGGTCGGAAAGTAAAGAACTGGGGTGGAACGGTGCTCACAACTTTATACCGCACATCACTCTTGTTCCCTCCTTCAACGTAAGATTACTTCTCTTAACTTGCATTTAATTTGACAAAGTATTCGATTGTAAATATTTTGACAGGCTCCCGACAAATTCACCGAAGAATTAGCGAATGTTCTCGAGGATGTGGCATATCAGGACAGATTGCACGAGCATATCGAGCTAGAGACGTATGTATCGCCCAACTTCATGGGCTTCTTTGTGAAGGATGTCAATGCGGAATGGCTGAGGAATATCGCTGTTTGCTACGTGAATAAACTCGCCACTCTGGGTGTCACCGCCGAGCCGCAAGTAACGTCTCTGCACCTCACGCTGGCTTACCAGTTCCCCAGCAGCTTGTTTCCGTCCCTTCGCTCAACAGTCGAGAAGTTAAGTCCGAACACGCCGGCCAACTGGGAGCTCAGGTTATACTCGAGGGACTCGAGACTGCAGAATCTGCACGTGCACAAAGTGACACACGCCCACGTGCCCCGGGAGCACGACGAGCTGGAATTACGAGTGGGTGATTACATCTACATCCGGGAGGGTGCATGCAACGTGTCCACGGACGGTTGGGTGGAGGGTATCTCCTGGTTGACCGGCACGTCCGGTCACCTGCCGTTGAATCACACGAAGAGAACCGCGGAGTCGGACTCGTGGACGCTGCACGTCACCGTAATGCTCACCGACGATAAACGATGCGCGGAGGAGGGAGAGGTGGTGCCGCGATTCAGGAGGCCGCCGGTCCTGTCTCCGAGCGAGTCCGCAGATACCACCGACGGCATCGAGCAGCCGGTAATCGAAGGATACGAGGTGAGTCGATCGGCGGACCTGCCTAATCTAATCTATATCCGTCCCGAATGGCAGATGGCAGCGTCGAGGGAGATCTTCATATGTCGACACGGCGAGAGGGTGGACTTCACTTTTGGCTCGTGGATCCCGTACTGCTTCGAGTCGAACGGCTGCTACGTGCGTCGTGACTTGAACATGCCCAAGGAGATACCGGCCCGGAATATCCAGGACTTCCAGAATGACTGTCCCTTGACCACTGTTGGCGAGATGCAGGCGAACTTAGTAGGCGAGGCCATGAAGTCCGCCAGTGTTAAGATAGACGTTGCCTTCGCGTCGCCTTCGTTGCGTTGCGTTCAGACGCTTGCTTACATCCTGAAGGGCTTGCAGTCGGACGTTCCCATCAAAGTGGAGCCAGGCCTCATAGAGTGGTTGGCGTGGTATCCGAACGGCATACCGCTTTGGATGACCTCCGAGGAGTTGATGAAAGCCGGCTTCAACGTGGACACCGATTACGATCCGATCGTGAAGACGAAGGAGCTCCCGCCGAAAGAGAACGCTGCGCAGTATTATGAGCGGAGTTACGACCTGATCAAGAAGATCATAGAGAGCACGGATGGTAATATCTTAATAGTGGCGCATGCAGCTTCCCTGGCCGCCTGCACCAAACAATTGACCGGTGGTAGGATACCCCCGGCGGCTGAAGTCACTAGATTAGTTCAGAGAGTGCCTTACCTCGCGTGTTTAACCGCTCGCCAAGGTCTCGACGGCTGGCAGCTGCATCCTCCTCCTTTCCCGCCGATCACCCACACCGGTAACAGCAGATTCGACTGGAAGGTTCTCACGTCATGAACGATGTACTATTTACGAGCTTCCTTTTTAAGAAGAGACAGAGCCTATATTTACGAAAAGACTGTTCTAAACTCGATGCATTTTTCCCTGACATTGAGAACTATACAGTATTCAACGAATTGAACAAAGAGAAGAAAAACAAGATTTCTCGGAAGACTATGCGAAGTATGATAATAGCTAGTCGATCGATCGACCGATCGTTAAGACAACGATGCTTATTTCCTCAGAGGATGATCGATACGGGTATTCAGAGGTATAGTTTTGTCCCATTTATTATGAATATATAGAGCGAACACTAGCCAAAATGTTATCGTTAGTACATTATATACGCGCACATATAATGTACTAATCTGCTAAATGTTTAATATATAGACAATGTACTAGTCTTAATTCGCGACATTTCTTTGCCGAACTTTCGAGGAGGTATTAAAGAAAGAAAAAAAAAATACTAATTTAATACTTTTTAATGAATGTAATTTTATTAATGTATTTTCCGATCAGCATTCGTGTATTTGTCGTATTGCTCTTTGACATGTTATATATGTTAAATAATATATCTGTATTAAACTTATATGACCACATAGGAAATCGGCACATATATGCACGTTATTCATAATTATCTATTCATAGAGAAATACGCGAACCTCAGATAATCAAGTTACTTAAAATATTTAAAGATACGACCTGTCTGTTAAGTATGACATCTAATTTAATACTGTGTGCAGTTACATGCAGAGTGAGAATGTACATACACATGGTATTCCAAGCCTCATCACTTTCATTTCACGTTCTCTCAACAATTTGGAAATAATTTTTTTTTTCGTTGAAAATATCGAGGGAAATCATTATTCATAGCGACTTTTCAATTATCAACGTAATTTATCTTTGTGACTAAAACTTAAGCTAAACTGTTACGAGCCCACTCGAAATTGATCGAAGAAAATCTTGTTATCTATTTAGTCGTTTGATTGACAAAAAACTTTATTTTTACGATTGTTAATATCTCGGTAATTATTGACGAGTCGACGTTTTCACTGCGAAAAAATTAACTCTAAATTACTCAGAGAACCTACCAGTAAAGTTAAAATCGCGAGGTTTGGAACGCTTGGAATACTTGTATAATATTATTATCAATGTTACCTTTTACAGAGAATTACATTTATATGTACATATTTAAAGATGAAATTTTCACGTATGGTTAAAAGTATGTTTAACATTGATCTACTTGAGATAATTCTTCAAATATCGCTAAGAGTTATACAATATTTTTGGTCATATGTATATACATACGTATATGTATGTATTTTATTAGATATATATACATGTTACTGTTTGTGTAATTTTACTAATAATTAGTACTCCATTCTTCATACACGGTACAAATTTATTAAAACATATATTGTGTACAATTTCTGAAAATGTACAAAAATATGCTATATATATATATATATATATATAAAAAGTTGTAAAATATATATAACAAGAGATAAGAACAACTGCACTTTTTTTTTATAGCTAAACGTGGCCACCTTCCTTTAATTTAGCAATCAAAGTATCAACATCCGGTAATATAGCACCAGCTTGCCTAACTGGCGGGTCTACTACCGAGAGTATTTCAATTCTTGATGTTATATCAATCCCAAGATCCTTTGGAGTGAGTTTCCTGATAGGTTTCTTCTTAGCTTTCATAATATTCGGTAGAGTCGCGTAACGTGGCTCATTCAAGCGGAGATCAGCACTCAAGACCGCAGGAGTTTTCATTTTAATAACTTCTAATCCCCCGTCAATTTCACGTGTGACAGTTAATTCACCATTATTGTGTTCAATCTGGATAGAAACAAAGAAGCAAAATGTTACATAACATGCATATGTATAATACAGTATAGTTACAGTAAAATTTTGCTATATATCTTACCTTACTGCAAAATGTTCCAGATGGCCAGTCCAAAACACCTGCGGTCATTTGCGCGGTTTGATTATTATCGTCATCTATAGCTTGTTTACCAAGTATCACCAAATCCACTTTTTCTTCCTTAGCCAACTTTGCCAGAAGTTTGGAGACATGAATAGGCTGCAGTGTCTGATAATCGGAACCCGATACTTCTATATGAATCCCACGGTCCGCACCCATAGCGAGTGCAGTCCTGATTGTATCTTGCGACTGTGTTGGTCCGCAACTAACCGCTATCACTTCCTGGGCAATCTTTTTTTCTTTTAGTCTAACAGCTTCCTCTATGGCGATCTCATCGAAAGGATTCATCGAATGTTTAATACCATCCATGACGACTCCGGTCTTATCAGGTTTCACGCGAATCTGTAAAGATTAATTTCTCAATAAAAAAATGTTACTTAAGAACTTGTCCTGTTATCGTCATCGATTAATTGTCTTGTCCTTCATAACGTACTGTCAGAAAAATTTTGGACGTTTAACATCTTTAATATTATTAATAAAATTCATCAACGTATAATCCATTCTTGTTACCTTTACTGCATAATCGATTACTCTTTTCACTCCAACGAGTACGCGTGCCATTTTCGTTCGACTAAGAAACTGTGAGTGACTGATCTTTGCAAATACAGCCGATCAATTATCCTTAATATAGTACTGGCGACAATCTCGTAATCACTGGACGTAGCTAAAAGTCTAAAGTCCTAATGAATTCGATTGGATGCACTATGAAGCGGGATTCTATAACTGTTTACCGACTGTAGGATCGGTACATGTCGTTGCGCTGCTTTTTTGCCATATATTAGGGAGAATTCGACAGAAAGGCAGCAGCCAATTAGAACTCGAGTTTCTGCTTTATCTACTGCTCACTACCAGCGCGAGTTTTGATTGAAGCTTTTCTGTTTTTCTGTCAATTAAATTCAACTCTTTCACTTGGAACTGTCCAATCGTATCGTTGTCAGCTTGACGCGATTGGTCAGTTCCAATGGAATTTAGCGTTCAGTGAATTCTTGTATATTTTTTCAGATCTAAAAATATACCCCAATCAAAAGCAAGAACGCCCAGTGAGCAGCTCGTGGATGCATCAAATGTAATTCCCGAACGCAACCTAGGTTGTTACTTTGGCGCATTTCTATCAGACTCTGGCCCTCTCAACTATTCAAGAGAACGGAACGAATGGCACGTGGATCAACCAGGTTAATGAAATTTTCCCGGATGTTGAATGTTGTTTAAATTGTATTCGTAATGGATAGAACGAAGCAAGAAACGCATCGGCCAGGTGCGCTTAAACAAACTAATAAACAACACAAGACCGGCAGGCATCGTAGCAAAAGTGCTATTAATAATGAGCAGAAAGGTAAGTAGATCTTTTGTAAACATCAAATCTTATAGCATGGAACAATAATTGTGATAATTTTTGGTTAATTTCATTAGCGACAAAATTTTCCTCGAGAGAACAACAAATAATTGTTAATATCATAGAACATATTTTTACGTCCTATACCAATTTTCTTTATTGCAGGTAAACAAAATATTACCAAGGTATGGAAACATCTGAGAAAGAATTTAGGGAAGGATGCACGTAGACACCAGTTGTCGCAAATAAGAAGAAAAAGACGCGAGGAAATATTAATTCAGAAAAGAAATCTTAGTGGATTTAATTCTGTACCTCATCTTATCTCGATCATACCATTGCGAAGTGATACAGATGTCCAAGATATAATATCCATTATAAAAAGTATAGATGAAACTGCTAATATTGCTACTAGTCCAAGTGGAGTCATACATATAGGGTATGCTGTGAAAAGTTATTAGAAAATGAGTTCAAAACTAAATATTCATTGATCTTACAATTAAATATATAGCATACCAAGGTTCAAGCAGCGATTTTCCATTATTGTACCACTGGTGAGTAATGTTCTTGCTACTTTGGATTCAGCCAAAGTGGCTAATACAATACTCTTTGTAAACTCTGTCAAGAGTGAGATAGACCATACAAAGAAGGAAGTTATAGACGATTGGGGCAAGGAAATTATTGTATCTTGCCTTGCTCAAGGCTTACCTGCTACTATTGTTGCAGTACATAATATTCAAAAACTTCACGTTAAAGTAAGTACAGTAGTGTGTTGGATTTGGATAAAATTATACCAAATTATTCTGTTAGTTTCTCCATCAAACCATCAAACAGTTATTCGTAGTAAATATTAATCTGTATGTTTCAAACGGTACAATAGAAACGTCAAGAATACAAACAATCTGTGCAAAGTACGGTCTCGAAATGGATTCCCGAAGAAAAGATATTTGAGCTTAATACCGCGGCTGATTGCTTAAACATATTACGTCGAGCTGCATCGCAGAAACAAAGAAGTGTAGTTTACAGAGATAAAAGACCACACCTTCTAGCTGAGAAATTCTCCTTTAAAAATAATGGAGTATGTTGGATTATGAAAAACGTTATTTTTATGTAAACAACACGTGATAACAATTTTCATTTTATTCAGGGCTCTTCTGATTTCGGGACTCTCTCGATTACTGGACACTTACGGGGTTCATACCTTTCGGTTAATAATTTGATTCATATACCGGGTTTTGGAGATTTTCAGATGTCGCATATCGAAGCATCAGACGATCCGTATCCAATTGAACGCAAAAACCGTTCTGAAGCCGAGATGGATGATGAAACATCTACACGTATTCTACAAATTGCAGATATTGAAGACCAGGTTTTTGCACAATTATTTATGCTCTTGATCATTCATTTATGATATATGATTGAACAGCAATAGTGTGTGCTGTGTATATCTAGAATGCATACAATTTTTAGGAATCTCTTGAAAGTGAAAATATTCCTGATTCAATGGACGCTGAACAGACGTGGCCTACGGAAGAAGAATTGGTTGAAGCAGCAGCTAAAATGAAGAAAAAGATTGTAAAAATTGTGCCAAAGGGCACTTCCGAATACCAAGCTGCCTGGATACCGGATGAGGATGCAGGTATTACACATCTTTCTTTGATTCTTTTTAATTTCTCCTCTTTCAAAATTTTCGCTTTTCAGATATTCTCAGCACTGATTCCGAAGACTATATGTCTATGGAAGAGGTAAGGTCTGTAGACAGCGATAAAAATCTAGAAGATGATGAAGAATACGAAACTATTACGATATCGGAAGCACCTTTGGATGAGGAACATTACGATCAAGATATTGATATGCTCGAAGAGAAGCAAGCTATGGAAAAGTTGAAAGGTTAACATATGCAGTCGTTATCTTGTCCATGCTCTTTTGGTGTATCTTTCATTGCTATTTTAATAATTTTGTGACAAACACGCAGAAGCAAAGCTGGATGCGCAATTTCCCGATGAAGTGGACACACCTCAAGATATATTAGCTAAAACGAGATTTCAGAAGTATCGTGGTCTCGAGTCATTTCGTACTAGTCCGTGGGATCCGAAGGAAAATCTCCCCGTAGATTACGCTCGGATATTTCAATTTAAAAATTTTGATCGCACACGGAAACGTATTTACAAAGAACGCGAGGATGAAGGAGGAATTCAGGTATTCGATCTAGCTTCCAAGTTGGCGCTGCGTCTCTCGAGGATTTCTATCCGACACGTTTCGTGAACATTTTACTTCACTTCCGCCCTTTTTATTTTATATTAACAGATAAAATCTTATAAGGCATACACATGCATATACATCGTGTTGAATTTATTATCACTTAGATGTATGTTATTTCAGCCGGGCTCGTATCTAACAATTCATATTCTTCGCGTTAGTAGTGAAACTTTTAAGGCATTTGCCATGACGGAGAATCAACCATTGGTGGTGTTCGGTTTATTACCGTATGAAAAGAAAATGTCTCTTCTGAATATAGTGTTGAAACATTCAAATAATGACGTGCAATCGATCAAGTCGAAGGATAGATTAGTTTTTCAGTGCGGATTTAGGAGATTTGCGGCGTGTCCAATATTTAGCCAACATACGAACGGCACTAAGCATAAAGTAAGCCGGTAAAATTGTTTCATTTATTATTGTAAAGTATGTTTTATAACTGAACCGAGAACATATATGTAATGTGAGATTTTACTGCGATAAATATGTTTCAGTATGAGAGATACTTCCATCCTGATAGTACCATTGTAGCGAGTATGTACGCACCAATTATATTTCCACCATGTCCAACTCTTTGTTATATTGAAGATAAAAACGGCAAGCTCGTACGTACTTTATTAATGTTATTAATATTATGCTAAAATTATTAAAGCTATTGTGCACAAAACTAATGGTGAGGTTATTGCATTAAGTATTCAATAATATTTCTTCTTTATTAAAGGAGTTAATTGCAACTGGAAGTGTGCTGTCCTGTAATCCCGACAGAATTGTCGTGAAACGAGCTGTTCTAAGTGGTCATCCGTATAAGGTGAACAAGAAATCAGCAGTTGTGCGTTTCATGTTCTTTTATCGCGAGGATATCGAATGGTTCAAGCCTGTCGAATTGAGGACGAAATATGGACGTAGGGGACATATAAAGGAATCTCTTGGTAAATCGTACATTAGTATTATATCACTAAGGTGAATGTCTTCAACGCAATATTTAATGTTTTCATGATTTCTTACAGGTACACACGGCCATATGAAGTGTGTGTTTAATGGACAACTAAAATCGCAAGATACAATTCTGATGAATCTGTATAAGCGAGTATTTCCAAAGTGGACTTATGAACCATTGTTTTTAACACAACCATCGTGTCAGCCGGAAATCATGCATGTGGAATAATTGTTATTATGATTAAAATACAATATTAAGATTGGACGGCCTTCATTTCTTGGAACAGGAGGAGTAATTCCATATATCACATAATATATCGGAAGATAGTCCGGAAATACTTGGTGAAAAAATGTCACAAAGGAGGGGGGAGGTAAAAAGATTCAAATTTCGCATGATATAATTGTTAAATGGTAGCCCCTTTTCAAGCATGGCATTCCTTTCAAAATCATGGATAAAGGCGGGGAATACGTGTTTCGCGTCATGAAAGAATTGGTATTTGCAGTATTTCTGGACGTCACTTTATTGTACATACATAACCAAAAGACCTTTGTACAAAACACTTTTGTGTATCTCCGTTACTTTTCGATTTACCATCGAGAACGTGAACAGCGCGAAGTAATGTCTCACCCTCTAGTCCGAAATCGGATAGATTGAAAGAAATGCTTATCTCTCTTATCCTTACGATATTATCCTACACAAGACAAACCAACTTTCGTTTAAAATCAAAGAGAAATTCCACACGGGGGGGGGGGGGGTTTCTCTTTCCCTTTTTTACAAGTATATGAAGTATGTCGCCACTTAGGATAGCAGGAGAACGCACTAAGTCGCGCCCAATCTCGCCGATTCGGTCGAAAACCGGATACAAAACGCATGACGCATAAAATAATGATTAATAGTGTATCGATTACTTGTTGCTTCCACAATTTCAACGATGCCATCCTTCGGCATCGCGAAAATTATTATTAACCCTATCATGCATCGTGTTTATTGCGGTAAATATCTACTTTTGGTCTCTCTTATAGCCCTACAATAAATGTCTCAAGCTCACATCAGTGAACGTCATATATCTTCTATAATTCTGTGTTAATTATAAAAGATTTAATCATAATTTTATTGTATAATCGTAAGATGGCTTACTAAGTAAGATCTCGTTTATGTTTCTGGTCGTAACTTAACGTAAGATCAGGATGTTCCTTCCTTTTTGTTTTTTGCATTAAAATTCGCGCATGAAAGGGTTCATAATACGATTCTGCGCTTTCGTCAGTGAATCGCGACCGATCAAGCTCGGAGGCGCGCGCGTGAAAGAAAGCTGCGTGTCGCTTAAACTAAATCGTGGGTGAAATTGCGCGTGTGTGGGTGAGTGTATCTGTCTGGTGCTTATATACTTACCTAAAAGTTCTATTATCGCGATCGAGCAGGGGAGGGGAGACAGGATCAATCGCTCACTTTGCGAAGAATTTGTGCAAAACACACCCGTCTCGTTCTTGGACGACTGATCGGAAAATTATGTACACGTCATTGTACTCGCCATTATGTGAGAAGAAACGAGTGAGTGAACGGGAGAAAAAAGTCGCGTAAAATAAAAACAGTGTGCGAGGGANGAGAGAGAGAGAGAGAGAGAGAGAGAGAGAGAGAGCATGATAATGATCGCTTATAGTGCTACACATATACCACGGCCGATATATGTCAACGAATATATATACATCGTACAGTTAGTTTATTTGATTACTTTTAGTAAACCAGCATCCGAAGCGCTTACATCTAATAAGAACTAATGTTAAGACACTTAATCGTTACACGAGCTCGAAAACCGCTTCCACTGTCGTACGTTACAACGTAAACATCTCCGAATTTCGTTCTTTTTCTCACGTGTGCAAAATCGCATCATCGCGAACGCGCGCAGCGTTTCAACAACGTTGAGTTTTTCTTCCGCCGTGTTCTTAACTGAATCCTGTGGAATCCGTCGGAATTACGCAAGCTTCGACAAACGAAAGTTGCGTCCCCGCGGAAACGAGGGAGATCAGGCAAGGATTCTTGTGAAAAAGCGAATCGATGTCGAATCGCGAAGAGAAGAAAGACAGAACACGATCCTCGCGCAACGCTCCGACGTTCGAACCGCGTTTCATCCGGTTATTTGAAAGAGAAATTAAAGAAAGAAATGAAAGGAGAGATCAGGATATCTGTTATGGAGATGCTCGGAAAGATTTCCGACCGTTCAGTTATTCTGTATATTTCTATTGCGTTTTCTAGGGAAATAACCGAACGATTCGGAAATATTTCCGAACAGTTCCGTATAAGTGGTCAGGACGAGGAATGCGAAAGCGGCGTAAGCGAACGATAAGCCCATCTCTCATGCGCAAGAGCATGCCTTATAACGCTGACAATTACACGACAATTGCATTTACTGATTGCACGTGGTTGACGCGCGTCTTGTGAACGAACGCAACACTGTATAGGCGAACGAAATGAAAAGGAACGAAATCGAATAGTAAGCAAACAATGGTTCTCTCTGTGTGTATGTGTGTCGCGCGCGTCATATAGAATTCTTCATTAAATTGATGCCTCGTATATTTTAAATCATCGCGAGAGAATAAAATCCAGCGTAACCGTTTAGCGTATGAAAATTATTCTATCTTTCTCTTCTATCCAAGCGGAAGTCGATGTTTCTTCATCCTTACAAACGGCGGAATCGCGTGTTAGCTGCGCGTAGCCTCCTCTCTCTCTCGACATTTAATGTACCGGCGCGCATATGATTGTCTCGTCGAGACGAGAAGCGCGACAAACGCACATCAGGAGTCATTTGTTACGGAATCGTAGCGCGCGGAGAAACGGGGAAACAGAACTCGAGCAGTCGAGAGTTTCATTGTGATTGATGGTTCGGTGATTTGCGCGCGCGCGCGATCAAGCGAATCGCTCGAGTATTATCGCCTATGTTTCTCTACGCACCGTAGGGGGCGCGGTGAAACCTTATTCGGTGATGCAAGAAAAAAATAAATCTTTTACATGGCAAGCAAATTGACTTGATCACTTTGATGACTCGAAAACGTTACACAGAAAATGATCCTCGCGTCCGTATGCACAATTTTGATTATCTAATTTACCTATGTACACATGTCCGGATAAAATCAAGCGGGAGAGAAGTGCGGCATATTGTGTGTGCATGTATGTGTGCCATAAGAATATTCCCTATTGCGTCGCAATAGCGGCCGCGTTGCTTATAACGGCCAATGTATAAAATACGTTTACACATATCCCCATATTAAATCGTCGGAAACTCATTTACAGCATTTCTTCCTTTTTCTTCTTCGAAATCAATAATGTTACGAGCACGCCCTCTCTCATATTCGCAGAAGCTGTCGACCTCTTATAAATAATCTACCTATCTCGCAAAGTTTTTCTCATCATACGTCTACTATGTACTGTCGTAGTGTAGAAAAGAACGAATCCCGTTACACAATTACAATTAAAAGACGTTCGTTAATAGCTCCTCTTAGAGAGAGAGAGAGAAAAAAAAACCAGAAAAAAACACTGACACAAGCTTTTACGTTCTTCGACGAACATATTACGCTGACAGGATATATAAAATATGCGCTACATTAAAATATATATATGTATATATGTATATGTCTATATATATATATATATATGTATACGAATTTAGTTTTGGTAAAATATTAATTATAACGGCCTATCGCTTATTAAATATACATTTCGTCCGCCTAATAGTCGACGAAAAATAAAATCAACACGTGGATATAAATCAAAATTTATACACTTAAAATTGTATACTTATTAGCTGTAAATAAGAAGATCATAAGAATAATTCCTCTCTTAAAATTATATCTATGTACCTAGATCATAACGTGGCACCACACTCTCTGTTCAGCGCGGATCCCATAATTTTACAATCACAGGGTACGCGCGAGTGCAAATTAAAAAAAAAAAACTATATAAGCAACGTGCTACTTTCTGCTCGCGAATTTTTCGCGAATCCATTGGCTCGACAAGGAGACAATTCAGGGCACTTCTTTACTCTGCCTGTCTCTACTAGGCGCTGGACCATTTTACGGGCTATCTTTTTTTTTTTTCATTTTAACAGCAAGGATTCAGCATAATGTACAGGTATTGTACTTCGAGATCCTTCGCCGATAGATCGGGTTAAACTCGGCAATAATCGGGATTGTTTTCAGTTCTCCCTCTGTCGAGAGATACTGCATTTTTGTCCTCTCTTATTTTTTTTTTCTTTTTAATTCTACTTTCTCCCTTTCTCTCTCTCTCTGTTTTACAGAATACATATAACCCTCAATCCTCTCCCGGACATATATATTTGTACATAGCTATTATATCCAATGGAAAGTGTACATTAAAACCAACTGAATCACGTACGGTTCACTCACAACATCAAAAATAGACTATTGCAAGAGTGCATTAATATGTGACACCCTGTAGATAATTATTACTCAACTCAAGGTACCGTTTTTTCTTACACATTTCGTGACTTTCTTCTCCTGATGGAGTCTGAGACGTAGACGATATGTACAAATTTTGTATGATATCACAATATTACTCATATATAATCTCTCTCTTTTTTTTCCTCTCACTCTCTCTGAGCCATTTCTATTTTCATTACTTTTTTCTTTTAACGTCCACTTGTTTTTTTTTTCTTCAAATGCGACTTGACGAATTAGAGATACAAGTCGTTGATCCCGTATCGTTGGACTATAATATATCGCGGCACATGATACATTTAAGAATCTTGAGATCGTACATATGTATATATTACACAATAGATTGATTGTAATTGTTTTTTTTTCCAAGAAGTGTACCACACGTACATATTGCCTACGATACAGACTCGTCTGTAACTATAGCATAAAAAAAGCAATTATGCGTTAGGTGTGTTTTACGCTCGGCCGCGCGGTTTCTTTCGCGGAGATGCTTCCTCGGTCGGTAAAACACCGGTGGTGGCGGTCACGCGCTTCGGACGACCTGCCATTTTGCTGGCCTGCTGCGCGGCTTGAGCGGTACCTTGAAATTACATACACACGTAGCAATGAGAGATTACTGAATAAGTCCCTTCGATACACGTAGACACTTATCACGCCAACGTATCGTCTGCCGTTTTAATAGATATATTACTTACCTCGGGGTTTCGTCCTCGGGACGCCGGTGGTGTTGTTGTTTTGTTGCTTGCCGTTCTTCTTCATTTCGAATTTCTTCGCCTCCGCATTGTTCTTACTGTCCGCCGCATTAGTGGTGGCAGGACTCGCAGCACCCGTGGCAACGGCGACAGTAGTAGCACCAGCGGCATCGGTAGCAGCAACGGTGGTAGTAGCGGCTGTTGCAGTCGCATCATTGCCGTCGCTTTGTAATTTCGTACTTCTGTTCAGGGCTCTTTCCGCCCTGCTGCTGTTCTTCGCGACCGACTTAGCGATCGCCAACGATTTGTTGGCCGATCGTTTCTTCGTGCGGTTTGTCTTGGGCGTCTTCTTCTCCGATTGCTCCTCGTCCCGGTCGTCGTCCGAAGAACTCGTCGTTCGTTTCGCTTTCTTTCGTTGACCCGGCTTCTCTTTGTGAAGGCCTTTTCTTCTCTTCAGCTGTGACTCGTCTTTATACAGCGACAGGTCCACTGCGAGGAGAAAAAAGCTTTCCTTACCAAATTGTAAGTTTACAATCGCGTTTTTATCGAATTAATCGAGGAACAATTGAAATAGAGTTATCAGAGGCGGTAGTTTACGACTGAGTTACTCACAACCATCGGGATGTTCCTCTGTAACTCGAGGTGCTTCTGATATCCCGGCTTCCACATCGATGGCCCGTTTCAAAATATTCTCCGTGCGCAGCAACTCTATTTTGGTCAATTGGAATTTATTCTTGTCGATCTTGTTTAGATTCAAGTTTGTCAGTATGCAATCGAAATCTAAAAATGAAACAGTGGTATTAGGAAAAATAACTGCATGCATCACTGTGACGTATGTATGATAATATTAAAATGAAGACGCAGCAATACCTGTAAAATCGTAGAAATCTGGCGAATAGATTTCTCCGTTAGTTTTGTCCTGAGACAGCCAACGTATGCGAACGCGTCTGCTCGATTTGTAGATATTCTGCACCGCTTGGCAAACGTAGAAGCTTCCCTCGGCATTTCTCACAGCCAAAAATTCGTTTCTGATGTAAAAAGAAAGTTTGTACATCTCGAACGTGAAATTAAATTGTTCAGCGATGTATACTCACTTGTAGAACACAATGAGTTTCTCGTCAGTAGCTTTAGGTCCTGGAGTCTTGTTGAGGTTTTTCACCAGCAGTGCGATGTCTGGCAGCGGGCTCTGATAGAGGCGCGTTTGAACTCGATTCCTCTTGGGTTTACTCGCCCCATCGGCGACCGTGGACGCTCCCTTCAAATCTTTCAATTCTCGGGATTTTCGCTTGTTCATCTTCAAGGAAGTAATAACCTTCGTCTCAGGTTTTACTGTGCTAGCCAGCGGTGCAGCAGCAGCATTGTCAATAGTTGTCTTTATACTCTGATTGGTGGTGGGTTTTGCCTTTGTGACTTCGTTTTTAACTGGCGTATCTTCCGGCTTGTGTGGTGATTGTTTCGTATGTACAGGAGTATTAACTGCTTTGCCGTCCGACCCATTATTTACAGGAGTTTTCTTTTCCTCAACTTTATTTTGCGTTTGTACTTGCGCATGTGTGCATAGAGCTATAAAGACGAGTATAATTATACATAATTCCCATTGCATAAAATACTTTTATGCAGTGTAATTGTTTCAGCTACTATTGTAAAGAAAACAACTATCTAATCAGAGAGACCAATATACAGAGATTTTGTTAGCATATCGAGCAATATATTTACTTGATAAAAGAAATTACTCACCAGGAAAGTCCAAAGTTAACGACGTGAGCTCCTGTTCGGTGTGAATTTCACACGGTTGCTCCGCGGCAGGATTCTCCGGGCTTAAGTTGTTATTTCTGTTGGAGTCGGTTTGCTTTACGGGAGCAGGCACATCTTGTTCAAGTTCTGCTTTCGCTACCTCAACGCCATTCGGTATCAGTTTCTCAGTTTCCGGTTCCTTCTCCATACTACTGCCTATGTAAGACGGGGCCTGATATACAGAGGGTCTGTGATCTTGCACCAGGCTCAACGGTTGACTGGGTGGTTGCAGAGTAACGTAGCTCAGTCCGCTTCCCGACAAAGGTTTCATGGACCCACTGTCCGATCCCGCGACTTTCTGCGCCATGGCATTCATGGGCAACATCGAGTGGCTAGTGGAAGTCGACGACGTACCTACCCCGGGTATTGTTGATTTTAGGGCAGATGCGCTCATTTTCCACCAGAAGGAATTATTCTTTCTATTTACTTATATGAAAAGCAACAAAAGTATCTCTTATTATTCTTATTGAAACTTTAATATTCTATAAACGGAGAATACCAGTAAATAAGAAAACAATGACGATCAGACAGAATAAGAGTAAAGCTATTTTTACAGTAACCGAATGCAAAGTTAATTCGATGCGAAACTGTGTACACACTGTTATCCTACGTTTACCGCAAATTAAATCGGATATACATTTCCTATGTATCTTTCATTGTGAACCTATCGGTGCAATTAAGAAAAGAGAGGAAAAAAAATTCGCACGATAATGCAAAGTTTATATAACATAATTATCATAGTCTGAACATGAAACTCCCCGATTCCTCGGGCGGTACATCGCGCGCGATAATCATAATCCAGCGACAAAGGAGACGCGTGTTTACCTTCACCGACGGCGGGGAAGGCGCGAAAGCGGGAGTGGAGCGGCACGTCGGGACGAGGAAACGCGCGGTGCGTGGCGAAAAGCGGCGAGAAAATCGAGAAAGGCGGGACGGGACAAGTGGAGGATAAGGGGGAGGGGGTAATTAAAGGAGTAAACATAAACACGGGCGAATTTTCGTGGCGGAGACACACAGCTGGGAGTGCGCCGACGGGACAGTTTATTACCTGTGAGCTGCGGGAGCAGCCGGGGGGAATCCGCCAGCAACGCGGCACAGCCGAACGAGTCTCGTGCGGGAGGAGGTTGACCGCTCTCTACGTGCCAACGCACACGGTTAGCACGTACGTAGGAACGAACAGGCCGGTAATCAGCAGCAGCGGCCTATCATTTCGCACGGCGTGCTCGCGCCATAACGTGAGGATGCTGCCGAGATCACGATATTCGCACGAGACGCGCACTTCCGCACTTATGCCAAACAAAACTGAGAAGTTCCGCGCTTACACGGATAGCCCTGGGTTTTGTACCAACAGGAACGGGCAGGAATGCCAGTCGTTAGATGGCGTCCGTTCCCGGACGCCATGCGTAATTCAACGCGGTCTTGTTGCCGCGCGCCGATTCGCTGTGCCAGCGCGCTGTGAATATCATGGCCTTTTCGATTTCAGTTCGCTTGACTCGCCCGCGGTATTCGCTGTGATCTTATACATCAGCTAGAAATTACGGCAAAGATTATCGACTAATGACAAACCGGTTCTTCGGACTGCAATTTTAAAATTACAATTTTTTTACTTCCCTTCAGTATCAAGTCAACCGTGCCAATTAATTTATCTAGCCAGATACGAAAATAGTTTGCTCAACAGATTCAGATTCAATTTTTAAAGGGAATGCCAGAATTTACCGGAATTTACCAGAATATTTTCGGGCAAATTATTCTCGTCGTTGGCTACATAGGCCAGTATTCATAGTTGGAACTGTCTTAAGTTTATTTTCAGATGCTTCGTAGCCAATGAAATGAGCCGTAGAGCATCTGAAGATAAGACAATCCTAAATACAAGATCCGACTATAAATATTGGCCATAGGCTGAGATATTATATACGCTCGGTCGCAGAACCGGTTTTTGTTTCTCATATTTTGGAACACACAAAAATTATAACGAAGCGAATCTATGAATTGACGATCATGCGCAGTAAGCGCATGAAATTAAGCGGTCGCCATTTTTCGTTTAACTCGAAATATCGTGACGAAAATTAATGGCAACATTAATATAGTTAATGTGGTTAAAAACTAGAAATTTCAAGTTTTAAAGTGTTTCTTGAACGATCTCGGTAGCATCGTTATTGCGGAAGTTACAGCCTGTTGAATTTCGCCTATGTTTTTGATTTTAATAGAAAATACGTCTGACCAGCCCTTGAGTCATACTACTTGAGAAATAGAAAGTACGTCCATCGTTTAGTCATATCACGACCTCAGCTTCTCATTAAGCACAGTAGCGACTCGTAGCGGAGAATCAAATAACGGGTCTAATAATTCCGCAAACCCGTTTTTTCTGTAATTTGATTCTCCGCTACGAGTCGCTATTATACTTAACAGGAATGATGCTATCGAGATCGTTCAAGAAGTACTTTGAAGCTTCAAGTCTCTAGTTTTTAACCACATTAGTTATGTCGTCGTTTAATTTTTATTTACTTCAATATTTTCTGATCCTTATCGTTAAAGTGCTATTATAAGTTTCAACTACTACATTTTATATATTATTTTATATTTTGCCCAAGACGCTTGCCGTTTCATTTGATATCGTTGTAATTAAGCGGCTGTATCTCCCTCCCAACATGGCCGATCGTCACGTGACTGCTACATCAAAGGAACCGACAGCTTTTGTATATAACTGTGACAACATTTCAAAAGAGAATACCGCCTTAAAAAATAACGAAGATACTCGAGCGATATAGTATAAAAATGCGTTTTAATAAATATCAATAGAAAAAAAGTTACAGAAAATATCTACAGGGATTACAAATATCAATATAAAATTATATGTCCCGCAACATAATAACATTATCGAAAACTCTTACGAGTAATATTTGTCTCAATGCATCTAGCCTTAATATTAGTCGTATCGTATTAGTCACTATCGCTATAGGTAGTTGTAATACTCATCATTGACACCCGATTGAGATATTGTCGACTTGCGTAGTTTCGCGCTGACACGCGCGTGTCAGACTACATATTTATAATAATAAATAGTAAGCCATTCTCGCAACACTGTGTAATCAACGACGATTGGAATTCTTACAACAGCGAAATGACGAGCTCCAAGGATACAGTCTCGTGTCCCATAAACGAGAGACGATTCTCATTCTGATAGATGAAGAAATGATTACAAAGGAGGCCCATTTCCGCAAGTGTTAAATGAGTTACAGATTACAAGGCACTAGTAAGAACTCAATTGTCGCTCTCTTCCTTATATTCATCGTATCCACTATCGCGGATAACGAAAGAGCTTTATTTATCATTACATAGGATTGGTGGAACATATCAAGTGTTCCGCCTCGAAAGTATCACTTTTCCAAATTTCCTAGCGCGACGTTTCCGTCTTTTCTGAGGAACAAACTGGCCGAAAGAATCTGTATTGTTAACTAATTCGCAATGACGAACTATTTACCGGCCCTCGATGCAACGTATATAAAGCGAGAGAGAAGGGGGGGAGAGATTTCATCCCAGCAAAACTGCAGAATAGGTAGGCACTGTGGTGGTACGTGCAGTGAAACGATTAAAATATATACAGGGTATCTCAGTTCTTATGACTTTTAATTTTATCGACAATTTCTCTGAACAATTTCAAGTTAACTTTTTCCCAACAGCAATATCAAGGCACCAATAATTTCCGAGATACAAGCAATTGAAAATGTTGTACTTCGAGCGACCACCAAATGGACAACAAAATTATTTTCTCCGATTTATTTCAAACATACTTTAACACGTTCACGCCGGGGCCGATTTTCATGTTTTTCGCTGTGAGACAGCGCTCGAATTCATGCTGGGCTTCATCTGGCGGCGCCAGATTATTTAAATTTTCAACTATACGGCAATTTTTTCCAGTTACTAAACGAACTATATTTTTTATGGTGAGCGGCGTCTAAACGAATGTTCAAGCGTGACCCACCGGTGATGCACGCCGGCGTGAACGTGTTAATAGAATTTTAATTTGAGATTTTACTAAAAAGATATGTTGAAGACTGAAAAGTTGTCATAAACTACGGACTTTCTCTATATTTTCACCGAAGGAAAAATTAACTCTAAATTATTCAGGGGACCTTTCGGTAAAATTAAAAGTCGCGAGAATTGGGACATCCTGTACATCACGGTTGAAAATGAGATGTTCTGTATAAGAAAAAGAGATTTAAATATTCGTTCGTCGAAATAATTTCGTGCATTCCCTCAAATATACGGCTCTTACGCATAAGCACCATTAAACTTACGCTCTTCTTACGGTTCTCTAGGAACACTACGTTTAAAAAAAAAGAGAGATATACCAACTTCTGATTACAGGAACATTCGTAGATAAATCTGCTTTTACTACCTTTATAATCGTCACGACCCTACTGCGTTCTCGTTTACAATTGTAACGCTCTTATGTAGTGAAGATTTTCTTTGGGATACATTTGTATGTACAATCGGTAGCCGTAGTTTACTGCGGTTCTGTACGAGAAGGAACGATTGCGTATTCCTATTTTTTCTCTTTAGGAATGTGTTTGGTCCTAAACGAGTTAAGCGAGTATACCGTTGCACTCACATTCGAACTTGATATTCCACCGCAGCGGAAGATACAATAATGTCGTCAAATAATTTTGTCGAATCAAATCAATCGTAGACGACCTTTTATCGTAGCATAGTATATACATTATCTGCTGAGATTTACAGTAATTATATTCTTGTTCTCGGAGAAACTTGTGTGAATAGCATGTGATACGTGTCATATGTGCTATGGCATCTTTTGCAATAAATTTAGGCTAGACGTATAACATCCTGCCTGGCATATGAAAAGATATACGATAAGAAGAGGAAAGACCGTTTGAAGAGAAATTGGCTTGGTCGATGCTCGTGAAGTCATTTATACAATATTAGTGAGCATTGCAATCTGACGCCAAGTTTGTCGACATCGCCCTATGAAGACAAGAGAAACTTGGTCATTTACGCGAATAAAAGCAGGCGAGAGTCGCCTGATGCATGCGCCAGTCACCTGAATCATGAGATTCCATCATTTTTTTCTGCAACTACCATGCAGCATGCGCTCTCTTTTCATGCCTTTTCCTTATCCTTTATAACTTGACAAGCACCTTATTTATTTACAAATGACGGTTTGAACGAACATCAGATTAGGAGGTTAATAAACTAATGTTGCTCAACTAAATAGCGTGCTCCTGTGGTATATTTACACATAATTCCATATCAGTATAACTCTCTCTCTCTCTCTCTCTCTCTCTCTCTCTTTCTCTCCTTCCCTCCC
>NW_014567422.1:0-582 GCF_001313825.1 Dinoponera quadriceps | reverse complement strand
GTCGAATGAATCTTGCGTTACATTCGTTAAATCGTGAACGGATGCAAACTGGCGTGTGTAAGTGAATATTCATCTTTATTAAGTTATTTCCATTTGGCAGCCTCTCAGATTTCAGCCGGCGAGCGTTTCTTTCCATTCTACATCAGAAAATGTGAACTACTGCTAATTCACGTTTCGGCTTGAATCTGTTCGAATAAATACGCTAGTTCCACGAGAAAAGTTAAAAGAAATCAAACCTCTGGCGAAACTTGCGAGTTTGCGTGTAATAGACGAATTAACGTAAATGTCGAATGAATTTACGTTTCATACATTAAATCGTGAACGGATGCAAACTGGCGAGTGTGANTTTATTACGTTATTTCCATGCGGCAGCCTCCCAGATTTCAGGCGGCGAGCGTTTCTTTTGATTCTACATCAGAAAACGTGAACTAATGTACATTCACGTTCCGGCTTCAATCTTTTAGTCTAATTACGGTAGTTCCATGAGAAAAAGTAAAAGAAATCCATCCGCTCACGAAACTTGCGAGTTTGCCTGTAATAGGCGAAATTACGTGAATGTCGTGTGAATCTTGCCTTTCCTTA
>NW_014567421.1:0-600 GCF_001313825.1 Dinoponera quadriceps | reverse complement strand
AATAGTTTTGAAAGAAAAATTAGCACACTTTCAAAAAGTTTCCAAATGAGAAATATTTTGGATCCTAAAGAGTTAAGGATAATTCAATACGGAGAAAACGGTATTAAGTAATCATTATTGCACCAAGGTAAGACAATACATATGGCTTATACAGCGTCCACCAAATTCGACGAAATTTGTAATGTTAATCTGAGATGAAAATTTCGAAGCGAGAGTCGCTCGTTCTTNCATTATTGCACCAAGGTAAGACAATACATATGGCTTATACAGCGTCCACCAAATTCGACGAAATTTGTAATGTTAATCTGAGATGAAAATTTCGAAGCGAGAGTCGCTCGTTCTTACACATCACACGCGCGTCTTTCGCAACAAAGCTACTCCGTTATGCGTCTCAAGACTAGGTTAGGAGATGGGGAGGAAAGAGAGAGGGGGATGTAAGAAAATAGTGTGTCTGCGACGCGAAACGGCGAACGAGCGATAAATTAAATACCGTCTCAAAGTTCGCGGAGCTGCGAAAATCCGACGTTCTCCTTCCAACATTCTTTATGTTTAGTTTCCAACATTCTTCTTCACTAATTTATTCGAAATTTAATAAGGAAT
>NW_014567420.1:314-615 GCF_001313825.1 Dinoponera quadriceps | reverse complement strand
GAAAAGTCGTGCGAGGCTCAATTTTGGGTCGGTGGAACATTTCCGAAAAGTCGTGCAAAGTTCAATTTTTGACCGGTAGAACATTCCCGAAAAGTCGTGCAAAGTTCAATTTTTGGTTGGTAGGGTTGATCCCCGAGGGGTCGTGCGATGTTCAAAAAATCGAAGTTTGGATTTTGTATGGTGGTCGGCGGAATTGTACTTCCGCTTATTTCCGCCTATTTCCGCCGAAATCCTCGGTTTTGCGATATCTCGGGAACGAGAAAAGATTTTGAGAAGCGGGCAACGGGATCGTGTTCGGGCG
>NW_014567420.1:0-271 GCF_001313825.1 Dinoponera quadriceps | reverse complement strand
AAACCCCCCTGGCCTTCCTAACTCTTCAAAACGTGGACATTTGGGTTTTTGGTTGTTGTTTTGACATTTGCAAAATTGTGCGCATTCGAAAATATTTTTATAAATTTCTGACCTGTAGGTGGTTTTCCGGAAAAGTTGCGAATTTTTTTGGTCAGGTGGCGAAAAAAGTTTTTTCGGCGCGGAGAAAATTTTTTTTCCGATGCTCATCGCGGACTGCATATGGACGCGATGCCCATCGCCCGGTTCCGGTGGGCCGATAACCGCCGTGGTG
>NW_014567419.1:405-694 GCF_001313825.1 Dinoponera quadriceps | reverse complement strand
ATATATATATATTCATTGGGCACATTTTGGCTTGTGTAACTGAAACCTTTCGCCTTGCTAAAATATATGCGATGAGTCTATTTTATACTAAAATTAAAACAGTTTAGATTTACAAAGACTCTTACGTAAGATATGTTATTAACTTATAATTTACTTATTTAAAATGTTATTATTTGAATTCATAATTATTCCATTATTTTTTGTATTTATTTGTTTCTATTGAGCAGATATACCTTGCGTAAGGGTCCATGATAATCTTCAATGTTTCAATTTTAATATAAGATAAACT
>NW_014567419.1:0-248 GCF_001313825.1 Dinoponera quadriceps | reverse complement strand
GAGAGCTGTTAAACTTATCGCATATATTTTAGTAAGGCGAAAAATTTCAGTTTCACGAGCAAAATATGTATGTTATGACTATGATAAACCTATAATTATATGGAATTACTTCTTTTTTCTCATCTTTGAGTATAACCTTGACCTTGATATATATTGTTAAGATTAACAGCTCTCAGTAACTTTCATAGTATTTCTAACAACTTTTTTTAATAACTATTTAATAAACAATGAACGACAGCTAAAACCTT
>NW_014567418.1:0-564 GCF_001313825.1 Dinoponera quadriceps | reverse complement strand
TAATATATTATATTATCAAATAGGAATTTTTAAAAAGACATTTACAAATATATTATATAAAAACGTTTATAAATTCTGTATAAAAATGAACGGTTTGGAAGAAGAGTTATTTACTTCTTACGCATCGCATCGAACATAATACATTTTTTTGGTATTTACATAATTCCTTTTATTCTTGCAACGTTTGAAAAAATGATCCTTTACATTATTTTTGGCCAAACTTGNATTTTTTTGGTATTTACATAATTCCTTTTATTCTTGCAACGTTTGAAAAAATGATCCTTTACATTATTTTTGGCCAAACTTGTGATATTTCATCGAATATTCTGAACGTTGCATATTTTTATAAAATCGTTAAAGACGGTGAAAAATATCAGGAAGATGTCAATTAAAAATTATCAATATTATATGTCAATTAATATTATATGTCAATTAAAAATATATGTCAATTAAAAATTATTAATAATGAAGATTATTTGAAAACGTTAATTATTACAAAATTTATTTCATCTGCATTAATTATTGGGTGAGTGCAAAAGTTCGTGCGGAGGTGCAATAGATGGC
>NW_014567417.1:0-723 GCF_001313825.1 Dinoponera quadriceps | reverse complement strand
AACATTTATCACAAAAGTACGCTTGCTGTGGGATGCCGCCAAGTTGCAGTGTAATGTTACAGCCGGGAACGGTGGGAAATCACATTATGGATTAAAAGATACTATCCTCGAAAACGTATAACGTTTTGTTACTGAAAGAGGATGTACGCAACAAACATCGCTTACTCGCGCTCTCGCGAGGCCTAAACGTACTGGTAGGTCTGCAGATTAGATCAAAGTCCGGCGAGGCCCATTTAANCCTTTATTTAGGTCAAAGAACTTAATCTCTTTACCTGGGATAGGACCATATGAGTGTGTTGAGAGGGGAATTTATATTTAGGTAATTGAAAGGAGATGAATAAATAGTTTTAACGACTTGATTAAATTTAGGGCATTTTGAATAAAACTTTATTAATCAATCTGGATAATTCATCATTCTCATTAAACTTAAATCACTAATTTGATTAATTTATTTATTAATTTACAGATTTATTACTCTTTCCTTATTTATTATAATTAATTTATTAAACTTTTCAAATTTTAATTGCTTTTCAATTAATCTTTTTTTAATTTTATTCTTTTTATTTATTAATATTTCTAGATTATCTTATCTATCCCTTTTCATTCTTATTTCTTAAATGATTCAATATTTTTTTATTTATACATTTTTTAAATTTTAATTAAACTTTTTTTTTATTTATATATAATTCTCTCTTAATAATATATATTTACATAAATATTATA
>NW_014567416.1:0-635 GCF_001313825.1 Dinoponera quadriceps | reverse complement strand
TTTTAATCTTTAACATACCATGATGGAATAATATCCAAGTAAACATATGACTATTGTGCTTCCTATTATTTCCACAAGACAGGCGTTGTGCATAATATTCTCCATGCGCGATATTAGACTGAAATGTACGCACACAGGTGTAACGTCGCGAAGTTTTTTCTTCGCAGAAAGAGTATTCGAACACGAATTGAACAAGTTAGACACAAAATCGCGTTCTTTGCGGTATCAAAAACTGTCCTCTAAGAGTTTACAAATGTTATTTTCACTGTAACGAATACATGTAGGTTCTATTTCTAATTAAGTTTGTGCTCGATAAATAAGTCCTCATACAGTAACATTTTTCAACATGTCAGNACGGAATTTCCCCATAACATACCTTAATATTCTCAAATGATGCTCCACGATGACGGCCATTTTTTGTTCAGCTGAATTGTTCTCTTTCTTATCATTTTTGTCTAGTTCGTCTAAACGCTTATACAGGGTGTTTAATTGGCCGCACGCGTGTGTTGCGAATACAGCAGCCAAGCTACAGATTCCTGCTGTAGAGGAACTCATTACGAATGTCGACAAGAATTGCACAAACAGTACAATTTCATTCGTGGGACTAAACCTCGTGTCGATAAATTTTTGGTACG
>NW_014567415.1:0-548 GCF_001313825.1 Dinoponera quadriceps | reverse complement strand
TTTGACCACTAAGTTCCACTAAAGCCATCTATAGGGAAACGGCGGGAGCTAAGTTGTTCACCTAATAATAACACAAAAATTTACGTGGTCGTTTGTAAAATAGTACAAGACTTCTTTGTTCATATTGACCTAAACTATAATTATATGACGGAGGAGACACTTAATGACAGACGTTCTGTATAACGAGCGTAAGATATAACAGTTTTACGCACCACACCGAAGCTTTCGATAGATAACATCNACGAGCGTAAGATATAACAGTTTTACGCACCACACCGAAGCTTTCGATAGATAACATCACAACTTTGCCGGCAGTTATTTTGCAGGGTGAAACGGTCCTGCTCATGATCAAAAATAGAAGTTTCCTACATCTTTTCGATGTGTAATACCAATTGGCTCTGCAACTATTCAAATCGTAATTAATGTGTAAGTAATATGTAAAAGTAAAAAACTATCCGACTTTGTATTCGTAGTCGTTACATCTTTACTTTGTATCAACTATTTACTAGGTGTACCGGTATGAAGTGAGCGTTTTTTTGTGAAATCAA
>NW_014567414.1:0-2362 GCF_001313825.1 Dinoponera quadriceps | reverse complement strand
ACGCCATCTATTGCACCTCAGCACGAACTTTTGCACTCACCCAATATTTCGTACAGAAACAATCAATACGGTTGATTTTTAATGGAAAAGAGCGAAATTCCGTTAGGTAAAGTTAGGGAGCGAGAAAGGGAATGCTATGATAAATGGAAGCAAGAGAAAGAAGGATCCATAGAAGAGATTAAAAGGAAAATTAAAAATATTTTTAAGGTAACTTTAGGACGTTGCGAGCACTTCGGGACGTAACAATATTATACAGAAATTTAAATTTATTGCTTAATTAAAATTATTTCAAATAAAAGTTTCTTTTACCTTTGTTTAATTTCATATTTATTTTATATCTGAACTTGTATCAATAAGAATTTCTTATGCCAAAGAAGTATACACTACCTCAGTAAACGCACGTGATCAATAACACATCTTTCTAGAGTGTCAGCAAAGTTCGCAAATTTTCCTAGATGTATTACATGATTCCTCAGAATAATTAGCTGACCACAGATATGGAACACCAGAAGACCGAGAAAATTGTCTATACTAGTATAAGGTAAAGCGCAACAAAACATAGAGATAGCTTGACCAATGAACGTTATTTCATATTGCGGACTCTTGGTTATATCGTAAAAATAATACGTCTGTAATGGTAACGGTCTGCCAGGATCAGTAATATTCGTTATGTATCTCATTGAGAAACCACAGGCAGGTATAGCAATAGTAATAACTACAGATATCCCCATTATGCTATAAGCACATATAAGAATTATATGTGCAATTCGTGCCTTCTTGATCATTGTTATTCTCTCCTAGGAAGTTTTTGGCTTTGCCCAATCGTGATAAACCATATCTAACAGTGGTGTAATAGCTTTGAAAGATAAAAAAGCAAAACAGATTAATTAAACTAATCTAAATGCTAAGGAGTATCAATTCATACCATCAATTTATAGAAAAATAAAAAAAAATCAACACAAATAAAATATATTTATAAAAGGCTCTAAAATATTCCACTTAACACTTTGCGGGCCGCGCATTTATCGAAGCGCCGTTACGCTGCCGCCGGCGAGATTCACGCAGGTTCTACTGCTCGCCAACGGTGATATTTACGCAATTTTTCGATACATAAGTAGTTGGTATATAATTATTATTAAAGAAGGCACTAAAATAACTGTTACACTATTTTTATTCCAATTATATTTTTTAATTTGTACTAAACCGTTTTATTTAAAAAATTTAACTCCTAGGATCCATAGTTCTAAAAGATTTTAATAATAGACAGTCTGTTGAATTGGGAGAGGAAAACAGTTGAAAACAATGTTTCCTGATCGTCAAATCATCACGCCAGCGTGATAGCGGTCGAAAGTCGTTGGCGAGCAAAAGTCACGCCAGCGTGACAGCGGCCGATAACCGTTGGCGAGCAAAAGTCACGTCAGCGTGACAGCGGCCCGCAAAGTGTTAATTAGTATAAAATAAAAGTTGATTTAAATATTGAAAAATTTTGTCACATTTTTATATTATAATAGACGATAGATTAACACGTTCGTTGTAAACGGCACTGTTAAAAAAAATACGGTCTTCATCTGCTGAACTAACATTCCCGTGGAACATCGCATGCTAATATTGCATATACGGCTTAGTTTCTCGTTGATATACGATTCTAGTTTTTTATTACACATTGACTTATTGCTTAAATTCTTTTAAAACGTAGTTTCATTCACGGTTTTATTTTGGTTTTTCTTTATTTTAAAATTAATGACAAAGTAAGTGTATCCTAAAAAATCACGTAAAATTTTAAAATTGTTTATATTATATAAACGACGCAATTTTGTTAGAAACATGGTTTCTGTGCAAAATATTTTATATAGCATCATACAAATTTTTATAACGACTAATTCTCACTTTGTAATATTTCATTTTATACTTCCAGTATTTTTTGATACAGAACGAGTCACTTAATACACTAAGAAAAAATTTTTTCTGATCTACGAAATTCATTTTTTTAATTAATTTTTTTTATTAAAATAAATCTTTGCGTCTTCTATAAAAATATTTTGTAATATTAAATAAACAATGTGTTAAATAAAATGAAATTCATAATTTTTTAATAAAATTCATAATTTTTTAAAACCAAATATTACATTTTTGTATAATAAAAAAATGTTTATTTGAAAATAAAAAGAAAATTATTAAAATATTATAATTAATTTGTTTTAAAGCAAGCAGCCACAAACAACCAAATATAGGTTCTCTTTAAAATAATTTGATTAGTTATACGGAAGACAATTTATTTCTGAAAAATAAATGTTTGAAAATCGCGAACTAATCTTCGTTACTTACAATATTAGATATCATTGATAGAAAGTAGAGCGTATAT
>NW_014567413.1:0-1280 GCF_001313825.1 Dinoponera quadriceps | reverse complement strand
GACATTATTTTGAATAAAATATTTTTTATCATTTTCAAACAACAGACGTCTAATTTTTACAAAAAAAAATTCGGTTTCATAGTTGTACACCTGGTAAATAGTGCTAATTTTGACTTTTCGATTACTTCAAGTTTGATATAATGAATCTTTTGTAATTGTGCATGTATACAAATCATGTTTCGATTAATATGCTATTAAGATCCAAAAGATCTAAAAGAATTTCTAAAAAATAAATTCACGTACCAACTATCTTAAAGGCGCTTCAATTTTTGATGGAAGCTCCAACGCAACAACAGAATAGAATAATAAATTGATTTCCTACGATTTTCGTCGAGAGCTGTTCACGAGGGAAACACAGAAACGCCGCCGAGCAGTTACTTATAACATATTTATTTGTAATGTTTTATTCATATATTCCTTACCGTAAACATATATTTATATCGTATGGCAGCATATTATTATGATATTGTGTAATATAGGTGAGGTGTGTGGGGCTGACAAAACAATTTATTATTTCTCTTATTACTCTCCGCGGCCGAAGAACGACACATGCTTATTCCTTGCTCTCTCTCTCTCTCTCTCTCTCTCTCTCTCTCTCTTTCTCTCTCTCCCCCCCTCAATCTTTCCTCATCCCTTCCCTCCCGCCTTCCCTCCTTCCTTCTACTTTCCCTCCCACCCCCACTCTTTCTCTCCCTCGCTTTTTCGTGAATCGACAAAATCGCTGAAACACCCAAGCCTTTTTCTATCCTCCTTGTCACGGTTTTTTCCGCGATTTTGCCTGCGATCCTTTCGTTTTCGACGATACAAATCGTTCATTCCTCGCTTCATCGATTCGTCGTCGATTCTCCCAACGCATTCTCAACTAATTAAAATACGCCGCGCGCGTCACATGCACACCGACCGCATATACGAACCAGTTCCAGTTACTAATTACGATTATCATGCCGATAATCGTGATAATAATTATGGTATATATATATATATATATATATATATATATAGTCTCGTTTATATTCTCGCTCGTAACATTATCTCATACTTATCTAGTCTAATTAAAATATTAATATACATTATAATATACTCTAGTAACGATAATGCAACGTCATTAATTTATTATACTTTGCAACTTAGAAAAATAGTCCTGGCTAGCCGTGACCGCGTCGCATGCGTTCTCTTTCTCACTTTTACCCTCTTTCCGCTCTTTCCTGTTTTTCTTCTGTTTACGTCTTTTTCTCCCTCTTTCGCTTCTTCTGCGGTCGATCTTTCAATAGCGGTTGATA
>NW_014567412.1:0-738 GCF_001313825.1 Dinoponera quadriceps | reverse complement strand
AGGAGCGCCCCCTAATTTTCAATCGCGAAAGCTATCATTGAATTACCCGGAATTACGGTAGCGTATAGTTTGACAGTTTCATATGTGCGGTTGCACCGAGAATATTTAATGAGTAATAATTTGAACGGTCAATGGCCGATGACACGGTACTGCGCGTTCGGTCGATCCACGAAGAGAGTCTTTAGGGGGAGCTTTTAGTCGCGAGCGACCGTATTCGATGACGTATATTATGTTCGACCGAGACACTCATTGATCATCGTTCTCGAGGAGATTCGAGAAANAGCACACTCAGTCGGCTGGTGAAGATAGGGCTTCATTTTTACGGCATTTGGCCGTACCTACCGACTACCGTATTGTTCCGATTGTATTGGATCATGGCGCTGAGTACAGCTCAGGTCTTTCAGTATCGCTACGTGATTGTGAACGTTGATACGGATAACTTCTCCGAGTACATGGACGGGGTGAGCAGCGCGATGGCCTCCACGTTGTTCTTCATCAAACTCGCTCTATTGTGGGGCAATCAACAGTAAGTTGTTCATTTGCTCTATTATGCGAGAATCGCGTCACGTTTTCGCGGTCTGGATGTGCAGTAGAATTACTGAACAATTTTTATTCAAATGATATTTTCATACATATAATTATATAAAAGAATCGCCTTCCTTGTATATGTAACTGAAACAATATTAACCGCATTTTGATTAGCGGTAAAATATAATATTTAGAATTATTATCAGAAAT
>NW_014567411.1:0-1159 GCF_001313825.1 Dinoponera quadriceps | reverse complement strand
TGTGTGGGTTGCCTACGGGCCCACGCATCGAAATAGCTACCGTGGAAGGCGCCGTGCGTGACACAGACGTCACTGCGGATCGCGAATCAAGGGAGGCTGCATTTTGTAGCCGCTCAATGGGCAGGACACGGGGGACCGTCCCGGCGGCTGGAACCACATCCCACCAGCATTCCACTGTTTCCCAGCACAGGGCCAGACTAGATTCTGGTCCTTTGAGGATCAGAGGTGGGGGACAATACGACTCCAGCACGGATGAAGACCCGGACCTCAGAGCGAGGTCGCCGTGCCGGAGGAAACCTCCTCCCGCCCCTCTCGCCACGTCAAACACTGGTTCCGATGAATCGGATTGTAGATTGGTCTCGATTACTAGAGACAGCCCGGATGAGAAAAGAAGGAGGGTGACCAGGGCAAGGATGAAGGAAGGAGGAGTGGATGAAGAAGAGCAGTTGGACAACGAGGAGGGAACAGGAGGAGGAGAAAGGAAGATTGATAGGCGGAAGAGACAGAGAGAGGAAGAGGAAGAGCGCATCCTGGATAGGCCCCCGGTCAAGCAGAACGCGCGATACAAGCGCGAGCTTGCCAACGAGGAGAGGAGGGCTGCGGAGTACAGAGAATGCACTACAGCCACTCTCACCGCAGTCACGGTGGAACATGTGGATACCTTGCGGAGGGTTGCTCAACAATCTAGCAACCTCAAGGGCACCACGGTGCGGGAGATTTGGGAAGCCACTACAGCCATCTCAGCGGCGACGACCGCCCTATCCCTAAGGGCACAGAGCGGCGGCTGCATGATCTCCGAGGAGGAATGGGAGGCCTTGCGACAAGAGGTTTCCCAGCTGAGGCTCGACAACGCCCGCCTGAGGACGGAGATCGACAGCCTCCGCGGACAGGCGAAGAGGATACAGAGGCCTCCTACCCCCCCTCCCCCTTTGCCCACACAAGAAAGCTCTGCCCCCAGAGCGAAGAGGAAGGTGGTCCGTCCGACGATAGCGGACTCGGGGGATTCCGAGGAGGACGGCGCCCCAGAAGGGATAATTCCCCTCCCGGAACTCACTCCGGACCCACTGTGTCGTCCACAGCCTGGAGAGGTCATACCGCAAGCGGTGAGACCCCCACTCAAGGGGGTCTCGACAGTCATGGAGCCCCCGAGAGTTTACAG
>NW_014567410.1:448-733 GCF_001313825.1 Dinoponera quadriceps | reverse complement strand
TGTGTGTTTCTCTATATAACATATATTGTATTAAAATGTAACTTTATTTAGCATGTTTATCAATAAATGGTGTAGGATTTATCGTACCATCACTTTTATTTGATTTTGATGCGTCTTTGAGTTCAACGTGTAAATGAGCGCCTGTGGTTTGTTCACCTGTGTTTCCAGTTTGTCCTATGACTTGACCTACTTTTATTTTGCTACCTGCTTTCACTTCCATTCTGTTTAAATGCGCGTACATGAAACTTCTACCACTACCATCATCTAACTTAATAACGATACGAT
>NW_014567410.1:0-249 GCF_001313825.1 Dinoponera quadriceps | reverse complement strand
TGATTTTTTAAATCTTTGGTATTGTAACCTGTTTTACTACCACTACCACTACCACTACCACTACCACTACCACTACCACTACCACCATTATCATCTGGTTTAATACTATCAATGAGTTTATCAAATTCATTTAATAAGGGTACGTTCATTTTCAGTTGGTACGTGTTGTTATACGTTTTTTGCATTTGGAAAAAGTTATTAGTAAAAAATTTGTCTGTGCCAATACTGTGTAAGTCCCATGTCAAAGAG
>NW_014567409.1:0-656 GCF_001313825.1 Dinoponera quadriceps | reverse complement strand
TGTTAACAAAACATGTAAAGACTTCTCTTCATTACCTGCTGACCTTGGTTTGCCTGATCTAGGTAGATCGCTGATAGTACCGGTATTTTCAAACCTTCTAATAGTTTTTTGAACTGTTGGAAATGAAATTATAATCCTATTAACCCTAAATGTAGCATTGAAAAGATCTCTTACGGTCCTATAAGATTGCCGCACCTGTCNATTCTTTTTCTATCAGTGAGTTTGTCCATTTTCATTAGTCTTCGGATTAAACCTTATCCAAAAGCTGATCAGAATATGAAACTTCAGTAACAAGTAAAATACGTTTTTTAATTGTAAACTACTACACTTAAAAATGATATCAATTTTTTGCATAAGAAAAAATAATTGTGATTCGATGCTCCTTTAAATACCAGATTATTAATGTGACATTCAAAATTCGAAAAATATTACCATTAATTAATTGCAGTTATTTTTTTTTTTTAATGAAAAGAATAGAATTATTTTTGTATTGTTTTTCTGATTTGTAAACATAAAGCTAATACAATTCGCTTTTATTACGTATACTTTTTCACAAATAACAAATGTCGGATTTTTATAAATAAAAATTCATAATTGTTAAATTTTCACGAATTTAACTAAAAAAGAAATGATAAAAATAACTAAAAATGAAATAT
>NW_014567408.1:0-1172 GCF_001313825.1 Dinoponera quadriceps | reverse complement strand
GCCAATGATATAAACATCATAGGTAGTTCAAGATGTCGAGATACAAGGTGTCGAGGAAGTATTTGAAACGATCAAGAAAAGTAACAAATGTAAACTTTAAGTTCAACGAGCAGAAGACTAAATACATGATAGCGACGAACGCTTTAGGTAACTGATTGGAACAGAGTATCAACACCAGAGGTATGAAATTTGAAGCGGTAACAGAATTTGTATACCTGGAAAGTCTCCTGAACAAAAACAAAAGATTGAGAAGAAAATCTAGAGAGTAATGTCCATGGCTAATAAAGCATATTTCGGCTTAAACAGTTCAGATCTAAATATCTTTCCATAAAATCCATAGTAATAAATCCATAGTAATATTTTACAAGACGCTGATACGACCCGTTCTCACATGTGGAGCAGAGACCCTGAATAATAACAGAAATGAATGAAGCACGTTTGAGAGCCGTTGAAAGGAAGATATTAACACTTTACCGACCGGTAGCGGTTCGAACATCCTATGCCCTTTTCACCGGCCACTCAGCCGCAGATCATCCGAGACACCGGCTTGCTGCTTGCTACTTGTCAGTCTAACTTAACCAAATCTAACGGAAAAAACAAAAGTCGATTAATCGACGACCGGTCCTTAAGCGCTGTGGAATAATCGACGGCCGGTCGATAAGCGCTGAGAACAAAACGTCGATTAATCGACGGCCGGTCGGTAAAGTGTTAAGAAGGATCTTGTGCCCATTGTAAGAAAATGGGCTATGGGAACAAAGATACAAGTTTGAGTTGATGACTGTAGCGAAGTGGAGAATATATTTATAGTAAATTCGTCTGAGTAGAACAATTGGAATGGATGAGACATGTAAAGAAAAGGTAGGAGGGAGGAGTTATAAGGAAAGGAATTTTTGGAGATATGGAAGGAAGAAGGAAGAGGGAAAGACCAAAGCTGAATTGACTGGTGATGTCAAGAGGGACTTATGACGGCTGGGAGTTAGAAACTGGAGGAAAGTAGTAGTGAATAGGGAGGAATAAAGTCAAACGCTGGAGGAAGCCAAGACCCTTGAAGGGCTGTAGAGCTATTAAGAAAAAGTACAGTACGGTGATAAAGACCTGTTTGAAGGCCGCATATATCTTCCATCAAGACGGCAGATCCGCGTACACAAGTCATTTGACTCTCCGATAATGTC
>NW_014567407.1:0-1991 GCF_001313825.1 Dinoponera quadriceps | reverse complement strand
AATCCGACACTCTGCGACACAACTGCCTATAAGTAATTAAACGTACAATCGTATCTATGTATGGAAGGGTGTACTTCGTCTTTTTCTTGCTTATGAGAGAAACTGTTCTTGCAGATGTTCGAAGTGACGCGATGTTCTTAACAATATTGCTCAACATCGGCCTGATATTTATGGTCGCATCGGCGATTGATTGCGTGAGTTCGAAAGATTGACGTCCCAATTATAAGTTAACACCAGACATATTTCCCGTACAATACATTATGTTGACACCGTACACGGACACCTTCCACGGGGAGTCCAGTGTTCTTCTCCAGTTACTTACTCCTATGCGCAACATTGTTTAACACGCTTAGCTGCAAATAGAGGACGAGTCGGTAAAGCTTGTTGCTCATAAGGATAACATAGTGAGAAAGCCGCAGGCATATAGTTATTGCGAGAACACGCAGATTTTGGTTTTCAAATTCAACGACAAGATCAAACGCGGCGAATATACTCTAAGTATGAAATTTAACGGCTCTTTGCTCGGCATCACAGGTCGCAACTAATCGTACAGACCACGAAGGACAGACAAGGTGAGCAATGTTTGGCGCAAAAAGGCGCAGTTTATAGCTTCTGTTTAATCTGGCCGTGACATACTGATCTAATTATGACAACTGAAAGAAACATATCTAAGAGATAATATTTATATTCGTATAATACACACATACACACTGGTAACACACACACATATTCACTCACACTAATATTCTTACGTTGAAAAAAAAATTTCTGCAAATAAAAAATGTACGTTTTTTCAAAACAGTAGATTTTCTAAAAAAATTTGATTACTTAACCGATTGAATTTAGATTTAAATAAAATTTTAAATTAAAAAAAGACTTAAACAAATTTAGATTTAAATAAATATATTGTTATTACGCACTCAATAAATATTTTTTTATCTTTCAGATATTTTTTCTCTTATTATAAAATTTTACATCTCCTGAGAAAGAATCGTTTAGTTGCCTAACATATCGATCACGGAAGATCTTTCTAGTTTTTTATTTCCTTTTTTTCATAAAGAAATAACTTCAGGAAAGTCACCTTACCGATATTTGCATGAGCTTCGCGAGTGATCGCGCAAAGGTCACTCGATTGGAAAATAATTATATATCATAGTATATCTTCACGACGGAAGATCTGTCGTAATTAATGTCGAGTCTTTGAAATGCGATAGGCAATCGTACGTAACGCTGTTCGGAACGAATGACGCTCGACGTGCGTTCCCATGTTGGGACGGACCAGTGTGGAAGTCGAAGTTCAACATTTCGGTCGTGCATCCAAGGACACACCGAGCCTAGTCGAATATGCCGCTGAAGGATCAGCGGATGACAAAACTAGCGGATAACAAAACATTGACGAACTTTAAAATTACGCCAAATTTACCTGCCCAATTCTTAATAATCGTCATTGTGGATGTCGAACACGTCGATATACTGTACAATGATACTCCACACCCAACGTGGAAGATATACATACGGTGCACACGTGAGAGAAAGGACCAGGAGAGAAAGCACTTATGTTGTATCTCAGTTATTATATCGTCCAAGAAGTTTTACTTTTATATATCCTTCATTATTATATTATTAGTGACACGCAATTTTGCGCAATTGAAAGATGCTCGCACACAGCGTCAAGTTTATTTTCTCAAACTTGACGAATCTCTTTTCATGGGTAAAAAACAGAAAAATGGAAAAAATAGTTAAAGCAATGTGTATTCTTATATCTCGAATTTTGATTTTGATATATATTATATAGAAGGCAATATCCTCTGGAGTCATTCGATAGGCCGTTTGTGAATTGATCATCGGCCATATAAGATATTTAGGGAGATTGACGCATATAAGTAAAAATATGAAGAAAGAAGAATAACACGTAACATGTTGGGATCGTAGACAATTCGTATTCATATCAAATCAGCTACATTCATTGGCATCTCGTCAATCTGCGTAGA
>NW_014567406.1:0-835 GCF_001313825.1 Dinoponera quadriceps | reverse complement strand
AATATTGGTAAATACAATAGTGACACCACGATCTTGATGCTCAAATTTCAACGTGGCATCTTTTTAAATGTGTTTTACTATTCAGCGGCAAATCGAATCAATTTAGCTTTTACATCAGCATTTATTTGCAATAGATAAAACTCAGCTAAATACGGCTTCTAAGCTCAATTTTCTTGGTTTAAATAACGCGAAAGCATCACGCGGAATACANAGGCAGAATAATTTCTTATTCTTTATATATTTTCATCTTTTGTCTAAATATATAATATTTATGATACTGCACATATATTTATTATTCGTTACAACAAATATATATATATATATATATATATGTGGCAGTCGAAACAACCGGCGATAAAAACGATAAAAACGCGGCTGTTCGCACGCGTAATTTGTTTTTTTGTATTTTGTTTCGTGATTAATTTGTTCTTCGGCGTCCCTGAGGACCCCGGAGCGTTCACTCTTGTTTGATACCTCAAACGTCGTGGACGCGCTCGCGAGTGTTCCTCACCACCGATTCTCTTTGTAATATGTATTCGACGCTCCGGTCTAGAGACTCTGTTTGACTGCGCCTCGTCTCTTGCAAACACGCGTTAGTGCATTGCGCCCGGGAGTGCGAGTGTCTTTCGTCGTACAAGAGTCTTTTCCGACGGCCTTCCTCGCAGTAGACGCCGTCGCGCCCCTTGTGCGCGATTTCCTTTCCGTGCCTCTCCCCGTGAGTGAGAGAGAACCGCCGCGGCGACCTAGCGAGCCGATCTCCTAGCGTCCCGTTTTCAGTATTCAGCGTCCCCATTTTGTTTAACGTTGCGTTTTTAGTTTATAGAATCCCGTTCCT
>NW_014567405.1:0-1038 GCF_001313825.1 Dinoponera quadriceps | reverse complement strand
ATATATATATATGAAATTTATGAAAAAGTCTATAAAATCATAATGAAGAACAATTTCTAGTCGTTATTCCGCATATGCATAAATTGTGAAATGCATAACCGAAAATAAAGGATCCGGCCTGTATTCACGTCATATATTTAACCTGTTAAGTGCATTCGACGTGTATACACGTCCGACCAAATCTCTATTGCAGTGCAGTTGACGTGTATACTCATCGTGTAAAATAAAAAATTACTATTGACTATAAAAACTCGAAATNAGTGCATTCGACGTGTATACACGTCCGACCAAATCTCTATTGCAGTGCAGTTGACGTGTATACTCATCGTGTAAAATAAAAAATTACTATTGACTATAAAAACTCGAAATTTCAATAAAATGTAATAAGAATATTATTTGGTGGTATGTTTCCTTTATATTATATACCAAACAACTACTATGTATTTTATATGAAGGGGAGCCCAAAACCAATTATTGGGTTGGCAACTAAATGATTGCGGATTGTGCCATAACCATCTATCGACAAAATTCGCAATCATTTAGTTGCCAACTGAAAACATACGTAAGCCGCGACTTTAGACGGCGAGCGTTGATTTGCGGAGAAATGGCGTCAGCAATTAGCAGGGCCAATAATGGCCCCTTGCTCTGTGAGGCAGAGTCCTTGACATTTTTTAATACAATAGAGAGCATTCGAAACAGTGTGGAGATTAGAAGGGATAGCCCGGGAAGAATCAAGGCATGTGCCCACTGAGTACTCGGCACAAAGAATAAGAAAGACTCTTTTATTGCGTAGAGAAACACTATAACGATGCAGCTCTAACGGCGGGCTAGTCTCCACTATTTTTCTGCCGTGCAGCGACAAAAGACTAGCTTGCCGGCGGAGTGGTGGGGGGCGAGCTCGCATGCAAGCGAGACAGTATAATCGCCACAGCAGCATCACACAAGCTCCGTACGCAGCGCACACAATAACCCGGGCGATCCGAGTCACTGAACCGCGTGCGCCTTACCGACAGTTTTTCACACGGTCAAACCGCCGGG
>NW_014567404.1:0-552 GCF_001313825.1 Dinoponera quadriceps | reverse complement strand
GATCTCTTATGCAATAGGAAAATATATATTTGCTAAAAATTACTAAAAAAATCGAATTTTTCTATTGGACACAAGACGTGTGCCAAAATTTATCAAAGTGTTACAACTTTATTGTGGCTGAACATACTTATGATCTTAAATAACTTTTTAGTGCGGTACTTCTCGCTGTGTTGATTATGGTAGTAATAAGTACATGGTACGATTGTACGTCAAGCGAAGATACAAATAGCATNAGATACAAATAGCATGTCTATAATACGAAACATCATGCTACACTTTTCTGCTCGAAGAAATTACGAACAAATTACACGTGTGAATTATACACATAAAGGACTAGATTCTATACATTTTATACGTGTCGTTACCTGCATCTCTGTCGTTTTTATGCATAATTTAATACAATATATTTATATTCCAACTATTAATGCAGCTGATATGGAAAAGGTATGTAAAATATTAAACACGCGTATACTGATACGCTATGTGAGATAAAGTCCGTTAAGGCCTACGCACAAACCACCAGACGACAGGAACAAACACATACAACATACT
>NW_014567403.1:0-723 GCF_001313825.1 Dinoponera quadriceps | reverse complement strand
ATCCTACGTTGTCATCGCATGGAGTAAATCACCGTGAAATAGGATATCGACATACTCGCCAGCTAGAATACGCGTTCACTCACGTTCTCGAAGATACTCCGAGCGAGTTTTGTACACGTAGAAACCGATTTCTTTGATTTAATAAAATTTCTTTAATTGAAACGAATTTGTCATCTGGAATGGAATAATCAAATATTTGACACAACAAAATATTTGACCGCTGCAGTGCTGCCCATGCAAATAGTTATCATACCGTGCATTAGATTGGGATAAAAATACCGCTTCTGATCGACAAAAAATGCGACTGTGAAGGGCAGTTGATGTTCGCGAGATTCGTTAAGCGGTGCGACTATATCGAGCACATTCGGCAGAAAGTGAGCCAGACACAAAAACACGATCCCTGCGGAACGCACGAAAGATCAGGCTTATAAATTATAAACGAAACAATCCTGGGTTTCGCTTATGTGGAGTTAAGTGAGCANTTAAATAATTTCAATTCACAGCTCAACTATCACTATCAATCGGCTCAATTTTTATACATTATATTTCGCATGAATTGCTTGAAGATATCTGCATATTTTCTCAATATATCAACTTCATCCGGAATCTTCAATACCATCCATTCGTCTCAAATTCTCCTGAGGATGTGTTTTATCTAAACTTTTGAATAATCAATGAATACATATGGCTGCATCGGAAATTAATGACATCGAATACATTGTT
>NW_014567402.1:0-1909 GCF_001313825.1 Dinoponera quadriceps | reverse complement strand
AAATCGAATATTTTTTGTACGTCGTGGACGCTTCGCATTTAAAGGCTTACTTTTGCAAGTATGCACAATGATTGTGATTACATGATGAATAATTTGTTTTCACTGAATATGTTGAAGTTAAATTAAATTCTAAATTTGAATCAGAATTCTTAACTAACTCAAATATACTTACTTGACCATCTTTGATCGCAGCACATAGAATCAGATCGACTCGGAGTTCATCTGAGTAGAAAGAATAGAAAAATTTAGTTTCACACAGACAATAACATAATATTATTACCAACATAAATTTATTTATATTATTATTATTAAAAATAATATTAAACTATTTCATGCTTTTCTGTAAGAAAATTATTTTTGCAGGGTAGAATAGTATTATTTTTCATATTATTTGTTCCGTAATTATTATACTCACTGGGCACACCAAACATTTGAGCACATTCCTTATAGTCTTGTCTCCATTTTCGTGCATATTCATTGTCGGCGTAAGCCACTCCCTAAAATCCAAGAGAATTAATTACTGTAAAATACGTAAAAATTGTTTCGAAACGTTATCAAACGTTGCAATTTCGCAACTTGTAAGAAATAATAAACTATAGGAAAATAAGTTGTCTTACACTTCAAAGAGAAAATATTATATAAACATGTGATTATTAAAAACAGGATATATTAAATTACGATTTTAATATAAAATCAGATTTCGTGTTATCTCGGATACTTTAAATATCGATTCACAGCTATATTTGGAACAGTGAAACGTGGAACATGTAGTCATACATTCGACAGAGATGTAGACAATGTACAAATAAATTCTGTAATTTAGTATAGGAAAATCGAAATAGTGCGAGTGATAAGAGAAGATTATAGAGTGAGCGTGTTTGATGTGGTAGAATTAGTTTTTTTTTTACCCAAGATATTTGAATCAGTTGACAGTTTGTTAGCAACGACCGGTAGTGCGTATTGGACAGTGGAATCATACAGTTGCAGGCAAAATATCATTTTATAATACGATGTGGTTCATTGAAGCTGCGATCGTATATGTACAATCGCAAGACCGTTGCAATATTTTATTTAGATGAATATTGCAACGCATCTCGTATTTTCGCGAAGATTGACTTTTGTTACGTAGCTTGATACGTATCAAAAGTCAATACATTTGATACGTAGCTTGAAAAGACTTTTTATACAGTACTCACTATAGTGATCAGCACAACCAAAATTACGACGGTCTTCATAATGGTCTTCTCAAGTTTCTCGTTTGTCCCAGATAGTGCACTGTACCTTATAGAAGGTGCTACCTCGCTTTTATAGCAAATTATTAGTCACGCAAGCATTACTAAGTAGCATTAAAAATTGCATTATATATGCTATTCCATTTGATTTACATTAAGGCAAATCAGCGAATGTTGCGCAATAATAATGAAATAGCGGAAAAGAATGATCGATGATAGTGTATTTTATTTAATCGTTTATAAAGCGCGGTTTTGTATGAGCCTTTCAAATCCCTAATGTTAAAAGTATTCGCACGGAGAAATCAAGTTTTACTGAAACAGCAAGTTATTTCATAATATGCTGACAGCAAAAAAAATTTGTTTTACGGAAAAAATAATTTTGCTGTTGTAGCACGATGTGGTTGCGACAGAAATCAAATTTATTTGGCACAGCCAAATTATTTTCTTGTTCACATATTTAGCAAATACCAAATAATATTCTCAACAAATCTTTCCGTTGTTCGAAGAAATTTTTTTATCATTTTGCAAATCAAGAAACGCGATAATAACTTGGATATTAATGAGAAAAGATCACAATCACGATAATAATTGAGATGTTAATGAGAGAAGATTATAGAGTGAGCGCGTTTGATGTGGTAGAATTAGTTTTTTTTTTATCCAAGATATTTGAATCAGTT
>NW_014567401.1:0-687 GCF_001313825.1 Dinoponera quadriceps | reverse complement strand
TATATCAAAAATGTTTTTTTACATCAGGTCTTACATTTCTAATTACTAGAATGCAAAAATTTTCGGATTTAATGAGATTAGGTGATTTTTATTAATTTTTGCCTGCTGAATAGGAATCCATTTTCCAAATTTAGGTATCATGTAATATTTTTTAGTAAAATGTCGTCAAAGAGGCCAAAAACGATAATTTTGATACGTTTTCATAGGCGGATAACTAATATTTTTTCCTTCAACTATATCTAGGGAACAAAAGATCGCTGCGAAACGGAACATAATGCATTTTANNTAGCATTAATGAAATAAAAAAAAACAATTTGCTGAAAGTGCTACAACATGAAAACCCTCAAAATCGTTATTTTTGGACTTTTTAACGCTTCTTTTCTCAAAATTGTGAGGTAATAGACAAATTTGGAAAATGGAAATGGATTTTGAAATGGATTCGTTCAACAGACAAAAATTAATAAATATCACCTAATCTCATTACATCTGCAAAAAAATGTCAATTTTCGTAGACTAATTATATTGTTCTTTTGCTAATTTTATTGGCCTAATTTTATTGATCTAATTGGGAACGCTAGTTTGGAACAAGTTTTCAAATAAACTGTGATACAAGGGTCAACTGAAAAATTTCGGGCCTAACAAAAAAGAGAAACACTTGCTTTATGGTTCCATTGTAATTCAACAGGC
>NW_014567400.1:517-866 GCF_001313825.1 Dinoponera quadriceps | reverse complement strand
AATGGAGGGCTCAGATACCGAAGAGACCTTGCAAAAGGCAATGGGGCATGTAAGGGAACTCATTTTAAAATATAAGAAAAGACAAACAAAAAAATTTCAAAATAAATAAATAAAAAATTAAGACTTAATATAAATAAAACACAAAAATCAACAATTTTTTATAACAAAAAATTGCTTCGTGAAAAATGATCCACACTATATCAAAAAATGTGAACCACCCTATTATCAACCAGCGAACTGTTGAAAATAAATAAAGAGAACCACTCAAACAAAATCACACACGTAATTATCTAAACGCAAAGCGTTCAACTGCAAAAAATTAAGAGTGTGTGTGAAGAAGAAGAGAAGA
>NW_014567400.1:0-292 GCF_001313825.1 Dinoponera quadriceps | reverse complement strand
GCAAAAAATTAAGAGTGTGTGTGAAGAAGAAGAGAAGAGCAATAATATAATAAAAAAACTTACGTTATGTTCTCTTTGTTAGTTTGTTATTGTTTTTCTAATTTTCTACAAATTGTGATATAAAGATAATAAATGTTAACTAAAAATGATAGAAAATCACTCCTAAAAATATTGGAATGATTATTAGCTAATAAAATTAAATAAAAAACGTTTATTTATCTTTGTATCACTATGTTAAACAAAAGAACTATAAAAACACAACTAATCACTATGAGAGACAAAAAGAGACTGA
>NW_014567399.1:0-621 GCF_001313825.1 Dinoponera quadriceps | reverse complement strand
TAGAGTACTGTTCCCGTATTATGTTGTAAGCCTCCGAAGGATTTCCACCCTCAGCCCACCTTCCGACCAGAGAAATTGCATTACTGCACTGTTAGCGGAGCGGCCATGTTTAAACTAAAACAAAATCAAGAAATTTGATGCTATCAAGGTCAAACTTTGATAACGTGACCACAGTGGTAACAACAGTATTGACTCTAAATATGCATACGTAGAAGGCAGTGTGACAAGCCTAAAGATGTGGCAATTTACGGAAAAATTGCGGNTTTTTACTTTCCCTCGTATTTCAATTTATATACATATAGAAAGATTTAATTTGTTTTTTATTGATTTGTATACTCTTTCTTATTTATGTGTTTTTTATTGATATTAATAATAAAATAAAAGTAATAAAAAAAGAAGAATAGAAAAAAGAAAATAAAATAAATACAGACTTAGAGCAAAGAAAAAGGAGAATGAAAAAAATACAGACTTAGAGTAGTGTTCGAACCTGGGTCATCTAGTTAAGAGTCAGACATCCTCGATTTTCTGCTATTGGAACACTTGCTTGATATTGTCTGTTTGACAAGAGTGTGAAAGACGAAACTTTTTCCTAGAATCTGTTAGAGGGAGAATTTGAACTCG
>NW_014567398.1:0-846 GCF_001313825.1 Dinoponera quadriceps | reverse complement strand
TCTACGAGCGCAGTTACGTGACTCGCGAAAGCGACAAAGAAGAGAGTATATATCGTCACCCACGCAGCACGTAAATATTCATGAAATATTCGCCTTATGTTCACTTGGTTTTTATCTTTATCATTAAGTAAATTCTGTTCTTATCTTTAATATTTAAATAAAGTGAGAACGTTCGAGAAACGTACATTTTAGAATCTTTAATATATAATATACCTTACATAGCAAAAGTGTCGCAGTATCACAATTATGCTGCTCTGTTACAATTCCATTCTTTTAATTAAAATATATACATCTTGAAGATTGATTATGTCTATTTATAACAAATCATTAAAAAAATATATTATTGCTAAAAGATATTAACACTTTCACAACCGCTGACACCAATGTGGTGTCATGGGCAGGCCAGTCGTTGTATGCCGGTGACACTTATATGGTGTCATTGGTAGGCCAGTCGTTATTTGCCGGTGACACTCACGTGGTACCATTGATAGGCCGTCGCTATTTGCCGGTGACTCCCACGTGGTACCAGTGGCAAGCCACNCGTCATAATAATGTTAATTGTTTCATGAATTTACGTAAAGCTTTTTCTTCCAAAATATTGCCGGCCACTGGCGACGTTTCACTGCGCTAACATGCGGTTGTGAAAGTGTTAATATCTTGTCGTCACAATTATTTTTAACAATTTAATTATATCCCGATATTATACATATTTATAAGTTAATAATACGTCCGTTTGATCATTTATATACTTGAATCGCAATCATATACTATGTCCGGCACACCAGCGATTTTCTTTATTTATTAGGTGGTAAACTTAGTTCCTGCGGCTCACAGTTAGATGACGTT
>NW_014567397.1:0-657 GCF_001313825.1 Dinoponera quadriceps | reverse complement strand
AAAAAGTTCGCCAACGTGTATAAAATCAATTGCATACGAACTGCTGCACCTCCTCGTTCGTTGTAAAGCACTGTCGACTAAGGCCTTCCTTAAGTGGCCCAAATATATGGAAATCGCATGGTGACAGGTCTGGGCTGTAGGGTGGGCGTTCTAAAACACTCCAGTGCATATTGGCCAATTTTTGTTATGTTACTGCTGCAGTNGTGGGGTCTGGCATTATCATGGAGAAGCAACACACATTTGATCGGAATGCCGCGCTTTTTTAACTGATAGGCATTTTGAACAGAAGTTCCTGAGAGATTTCAAAAACAGTAAAGTGTCGATGGCTTTCGTTGAGTTCTCGAACAGCCTCGGCGTTCTGTGCTGTGATGCTGGTGCGGGGACGGCGGCAATGTTTTCAATACGCTCCAGTCTTTTTTATATTCGTTTGTAACCGAGTGCCACTTTCTGAGTGTTCTTTGGGATTTTTATACCCCGGGTGAAACTGACTTTGTCAGCGGTGTTCCTTGTAAACCTGACTTTGGTACCGCGTGCCCACAGCCATCCTCACCGGTCCGGCCTTTTCCTTTACGGTCGTCAGGACGTTTTCAGAGATAACGCCTAACCCGGCAGGGCTGGATATACCAAGTTTTTCCAGATGTGCTCTAAGTACGCGGA
>NW_014567396.1:0-623 GCF_001313825.1 Dinoponera quadriceps | reverse complement strand
TTTCGATTGTAACTCGGACGCGGGAAGGAGCGAACATGGACGACGGGCTTGGGCGAGCAAACGCGGAAAAGGTGCTACGGGTCAAAGGGAGAAGACTGCTGGGGATAGATGTTGGAGAGGTGTGGGCCGCCAAAGAGATACCGACCGGTGGAGGAAATCTGATTGTTGGAGGGATGCTGACGTCGCTATTTCCGCTCACTCGGAAAGATATTGTTTTCCGTTTGACATCAATCCCCACACAANCGTCGGTCTCCTCTTCCGTATGACGTCATCTCCCACGTCCGCGGTACTTCCCTCACTCCGGTCCGCCCTGAGAAATCCTGGTTTAGAATCAGCCTAATTGTATTATTCATCGCGCACTTCCTCATACTTAAATGTTCGTGTAGGATTACGTGCGCATGATTTCAGGTGAAATACTAGCAGCCTCTGCAATCTCGTTCGGTCAATCAGCTCTCGTCCATCACGATTTAATGAACCAAATCAATCTTTTCGTCGCTTGTGTTGTTTTTGAACGTTCGGTGCGTTCTTCATCGAAAATACTGGAACGTCTATATTTAAACTCAAGAACCTATGTTTTTATTGTGGAAAGCAAAGGAGATGTTTTGTCACCGCGTCTAATTCGG
>NW_014567395.1:0-1098 GCF_001313825.1 Dinoponera quadriceps | reverse complement strand
TTGGTTATCGAAATATTCGACTGGGTCGATTAAAATGGCCCACCTTGTATATTAAAGTTTCTAATACACCCTTCGAACGTCCTTTGAACGTTCTCACTTCATTTGAATATAACCAAACCAAGTGAAAGTAAAGCGAACGTTTCTCGAACGTTTAAGTGCTGCTTGGATAGAGAGGAGTAATATTCAATGGACATATTGAACAAAAAATAGATCAAGCTTAAAAAAATTAATGTATTTATTTAAACATATATTTTAACTTCATAATTAAAGCGCNGTTTCTCGAACGTTTAAGTGCTGCTTGGATAGAGAGGAGTAATATTCAATGGATATATTGAACAAAAAATAGATCAAGCTTAAAAAAATTAATGTATTTATTTAAACATATATTTTAACTTCATAATTAAAGCGCCATTCGTACCGGGGATTTTAAGATGTTTTAAAATGGTATTTGATCAGGATAATCTCTCGATAACATTTGTCACCGTGAAGCAATATTGCATCGACTCACCATGCAGTAGGCTCGCCGACGGCTTCGCGTGATACACGTGTCAGTCAAGACGCCGATTTGCGCGTAGAAAAAATCTATTATCTGTAGAAATGCATATGTAACACCTATTCTAAATATCTGAGATATTCTGTTGCCAAATAAATAAACGATGCGAATAACGTAATGCCAATCCACTTCCTCGCTTCGAACGCTACGGCTGGTGATATCGGAAGTCAATATTTTTCCTCTATAAAATATATCTTGGAAGGGCATCTTTAAATTTGAGCTCAACGACTGACGCTTGTTTACCTCTGGTGAAAGTTTTTCAATGAGAAATTTTTGGACTTGAAATTTACACACGAAATAATACAACGTTGTCCTCGTGCTGTTGCTCGTTTGCTGCTTGAAATCTATGCGAAGAATTGATAAAGTGATAAAGTGAAATATACGCGACGGTGCAACATAGCGTGTGATCATAATTTTTTAAAATAATTCATGGTTTATCCTTCGCGGTTTATCCTTCGTGTTAATGGTGCTCGACAACATATTTGCAATTTTTCGCGACTTTCACCGATGACGGGATAGTTCGTTTAATTATTACGTGAGATAAT
>NW_014567394.1:0-583 GCF_001313825.1 Dinoponera quadriceps | reverse complement strand
CGGAATTTTCTTGCAAAATTTTATTCAATGGCACCAATGAAAAATTACAGACAATCTAGTAGAACTCGCACCAGGGCTGAGTGATAAATTCTGGCTGTATATGTTCTTTTATATAGTTTAGCACATCGCCCGCCTGCTTCATCCGAGGGGTGTGCTGCCGCCATGCGTACCCGGAAAAGTCGTACGCATCGTTCTTCGCAACGTTCAGATCGCTATTCAATTCGTACAGTACGCTCTTTATTTTCTGCAAATTAGCATTTTGTCACGGTTTCTCCTTAAATATGCATTCCCNCTCCTTAAATATGCATTCCCGCTCTGGTAACATATATTCAATTCTTTCTGAGTTCTGTATGTCCTTTGTATTATCCGAAATTACAAAGTGTTTGTCAAACAAATCTTCTACAATGAAATGCTTCCATGTTACATTGTTCCTCGACAGGTCCAATTCAAGACAATATTCTTCTTCCACCATTGTATCGCTGTCATCACACATGATATCCCACATATCTATGATATTCCTGTATAAAGTATTTTTCTAGTATCCAAAACAAAGTAGCATTTAAGAATGATGTTTTCCAGACTT
>NW_014567393.1:0-975 GCF_001313825.1 Dinoponera quadriceps | reverse complement strand
GCTCTCGACCGTACCCGAGGACGTTCCCCCGCGAGAGTTGCGGGCGGGGGGAAACGTCGCAACTTTCTATTCTAACATGTTTCCCCATCGCTCATGGTCAAAAAATATTAATTCTACATATTCCAATAAATGTTATTCCACTTACTGTATTATGTGAACTTGTTATTCCGACATGTTTCACCAATACACACGATTAAAAATTACTATCGCAAACAATGGTGCTTGATGTAATCTAACAGCGTTAACAGTTCTGCCTCTTGACTCTGTTAGATCTAGATGTGAAACTTTCTATTCTAACATGGTTCCCCATCACTCATGGTCAAAAAATATTAATTCTGCATATTGTAATAAATGTTATTCTACTTACTATATTATGAAAACTTGCTATTCTGAAATGTTTCTCCAATACACACGATTAAAAATTACTAACGCAAACAACGGTGCTTGGTGAAATCAAACTACGTTAGAGGTCATGTCTTTCATCTCTGATAGATCTAGATGTGAAACTTTCTATTCCAACATGTTTCCCCATCACTCATTGTCAAAAAATATTAATTCTACATATTCCAATAAATGTCATTCTACTTACTATATTATAAGAACTTGCTATTCTGACATGTATCTCCGATACTCACGGTTGAAAATTACTTTCGCAACCAACGTTGCTTGATGAAATCTAACTGCGTTAAAGGTCCTGTCGTTCGACTCTGATAGATCTAGATGTGAAACTTTCTATTCTAACATGTTTCCCCATCACTCATGGTCAAAAAATATTAATTCTACATATTCTAATAAATATTATTCTACTTACTATATTATGACAATTTGCTATTCTGACATGTTTCTACAATACTAACGATTGAAAATTACTAACGCAGCCAGCGGTGCTTGGTGAAATATAACTGCGTTAAAATTCCTGTCTTTCCACTCTGATAGATCTAGATGTGAAACTTTCTATTCTAACATGTTTCCCTA
>NW_014567392.1:253-728 GCF_001313825.1 Dinoponera quadriceps | reverse complement strand
TCGCTTTATTTTTTTCTGTTCTTTCATTTTTTGTCATTTTCGTTGAACATAATAACATTACGATTTGTTAGAATACGTTTACAATTTCGGATACATTGAAGTTCACAACAGCTATTTCGGATACATTGAAGTTCACAACAGATATTTTTAACAGTTTTACATGAATACGCTCTTTTTTTCGTACTCTATAACGCTGTTTACACGTTTGTTCTAATATTCTTCATGAAACAATTCACTTTTAAATTTTAAATATGCTTGATTGTGTGTATTAGTATTTGCGATTGCGTTATTAGACATTCAATTAAATAGCGTGTGATAGTAATAAAAAAAAAATGATTAATCTTTAAACAATTATTCAATTAGATTACTGAACCAATTATTCTCATTTCATGTGTAGTCTTTTACAATTTAGATGTAAGGGATGTTAGAAAAAATTTAGGATTTTTCAATTTAATCAAAAGATAACTAATGTATA
>NW_014567392.1:0-244 GCF_001313825.1 Dinoponera quadriceps | reverse complement strand
AGATGTGCATATGTGGATGTGTGCATATATATATATATGAAGCAAGTAAAAAGGTGACATACGTGTTACAGTTCAACGACATGCTTAGTAGTAGCATGTGAACTTCTCCGATAAGGACGTCTAAGACACGTCTATATACGGGCTCTATGCGTATATTCATTTAAAAAAATGTAGTTGTTAAACTCTATAATAAAAAATAACTATATACTTATGATGTGAAATAAATTATATATATATATATATA
>NW_014567391.1:0-2151 GCF_001313825.1 Dinoponera quadriceps | reverse complement strand
ACCTATTCATGAAACATAGTTATTTCTCATCTCTCCCCACTCTCTCGTTTACTTTCGAACATCATCTGCTTTAACTAACATCTTTCTCAGATAAAAAAATAAAATTAAGAACATTGATCACGTTAAATTCACTCGATTCATTAAAAACTTGAGTCATTAAAATTATTAGATGTGATAAATCGGTTTTCTATCCTTTAGTGGTAATGTTTACTTTAGATGATTTTAGATTCATCTAAATGAAAATAAGATGAAAATTCGAAAATTCATCTTAAATGAGATAAAGATTACTTAACTTCTAATTTATTTAGATGAAACATAAGATCAGGAGCGCTACTTATCTAAATAATATTTTAGATGATAATTTTATGAAAGACTTTATACAAATTTATAATAAAAATTACGCAGATCATAAAATTGCATACGGTTAAATAATTCGTCTATGTATTAGCTCTAAATTTAAGGATTAACAAAATAAAAAGACCAATATTCGATGCTCATTAATCGATATATTTTTTGAACGCAGTCATATTTCAGTCTTTTTCTATAAAACTCAAATCAGAGAAGAGGAAGACCGCGCCAAACACAAGAATAAGAACCGAAACAAAATTAAAAACGTTTTTCAGTTTATTTTTATAAGAACAGTTTTAATTTTGTAGTATCACAGTTATATTTACAAAGTTATGTCTATAAAAGTTTAATTTTATATTACAAGTCTAGTTTTATATAATTCTAAGTCCAAATTATTTTAATAAATTCAGTACAAGAAAAGCAGAAGTTTTTTTTAAAATAAAAGCTAAACTGAAAGTAAGAAACACGCGTGCGCAAGACCCACGTGGGTGAAAGGCTATTGGCCAGAACAAAAAACGAGCGAGAGTAGGAGACCAACAATGACCGCGCGTGCGCCTGCGCGAGATACTGAGGGGCGACCGCGATTGACCAAGGCCAACGGCGAATCAGAAAGATAGCGGAAAATAGGGATATTAGAAATTATAAGAGAAGCAACAAGGACTGTTCCGAGCGGACACTGGAGGCGAGAGGACGCATAGATGAGGAAGCCCGGAACTGCGCAGAGGAAGAAGACGCGGGATCATCGAGAAGCTGCTGCCGAAGGGGAAAGCCTCCGAGGACGGCCTAGTGCACACCTGCTGGTGGAGGCCCAGGAGGCGTTAGAGAACAACCGGTTTCCGCTGCGACGGTAAGAGTGTATAAGAGTGCCACAGTTCCTCTCCGCGTAATCTTCCCTCTTCTCGGAAACCCCGCGTCGGAAACCCTAAACGTCGCACACATGAAAATATACGGATCGCGACGTAAGTACACGGAATCGGGAAATTCCGCTCGGAGGAAAAACCTGTCGTTGGGGGGATCAAAAGGACAGCTCAAAGCGCTAACCGACGCTAATTGCGTCACCATATCGCGCACGGTCGATCTTGTCGGGACTTGCTTACAACAAGAGTTCTGCGTCGCAATAGAGCGAAATAAAGAAGCCGCAAACAACGCCGCGTTGCGATATTTTTTTTTTCTTATCGGCGTACTTGTTCGCCGAATAATTCCGTCTTCATATATAAAAGTTTTTAATATATTATTCTATCACCGTTAGTCGCATTACATTATACTTATTACTCGTACGTACATATTCATTCGGGATTTCCTAAGCGCTTTAAGCATTATCAAGTCTTTCGTACTATTATGGTTTTTAGTCTTGCGTTGTACTTTTAGAGTACTTATAATCCGTATTTCTTGTCGATACTGTAATCATTCGCCGCTCTGGTGTTTTTCACTTTTTAATAAATAGAGTTTAGTTTATTTATTTTCAAAGAATACGTGTTTCATTTGTCGCGTTTTCCTATGGTCATACTGAGTATCCGAAGCGGGCATCCCGCGACTCGAGGATCTCTTCGAAGACGAAAGCACTATCGAGGAGGGAATCTCCACGTGCACACATTACTATACGGAATATCTGCAGAACTTGGCCGGGCCAGCTTTCTAGGCCTAGTGTTTGGGCGAATCTCCAAAAACGCCCTGGCGACCGTGCATGGACAGCGGGATCAGTGAAGAAGTCAACCCCTAGATGTTCTGCGCGGTTCGGACGTTTTAAGATTTATTTTATCCACTTGTTTAGTGACACTCGGTCACATGATACGGTTTTATAGT
>NW_014567390.1:0-1427 GCF_001313825.1 Dinoponera quadriceps | reverse complement strand
GGGAGGGGGGCTGTGCCCCAGCCTGTTTACTCCTCTTCTTCCTCTTCTTTTTCTGCCCTGTTTCCTCCCTTTCCACAGTTTTCTGCGGTGGAGGAGGGGAAGGCCTCTTTTCCCTGTTGCTCCTTGGGCGAGGGCAGGGGGCCGTCTCTGTCTCCATCACCTCGCTTACGCACGGGGGCCCCCTCCCGGGGTCCTTTGTCGGGGGCGAGGGGGATAGGGGTGGATGCTGGAAACCCAGGCGTGTGAGGATCCTTGGGATCAGGCACTCAAGTTCCACCTCGAGGTCAAACTTTGCAGTCTCCTTTGGGGGTCTCCTTTGGGGGTTGCACTCTCGGGGGCTCGATAACTGTCGAGACCCCCTTGAGTGGAGGTCTCAGCGCTTGCGGTATGACCTCTCCAGGCTGTGGACGATACAGTGGGTCCGGAGTGGGTTCCGGGAGGGGAATTATCCCCTCTGGGGCGCCGTCCTCCTCAGAATTTCCCGAGTCCGCTATCATCGGACTGGCCACACTCCTCCTCGCTCTGTGAGCAGAGCTTTCTTGTGCGGGCGGAGGGGGAGGGGGGCTTTGTGTCCTCTTTGACTGACCGCGGAGGCTGTCAATTTCCGTCCTCAGACGGGCGTTGTCGAGTCTCATCTGGGACATCTCTTGTCGCAGGGCCTCCCATTCCTCCTCGGAGATCATGCAGCCGCCATTTTGTGCTTTTAGGGACAGGGCGGTCGTGGCCGCTGATATGGTCGTAGTGGCCTCCCAGATTTCTCGCACCGTGGTACCTTTAAAGTTGCTCGATTGTTGAGCATTCCTCTGTAAGGTGTCTACGTGCTCCACCGTGACTGCGGTGAGGGTGGCTGTAGTGCACTCCCTGTATTCCGCGGCCTTCCTCGCCTCGTTGGCAAGCTCGCGCTTGTATCGCGCATTCTGTTTCACCGGGGGCCTTTCCGAGATGAGCTTTTCCTCTTCCTCTCCCTTTCTCTTCTTTCCTTTTTCCTCCGTTTCCTCCTCGCCATTCATCGATTCCTCTTCGTTTTCTCCTCCTCCTACATCCCTCTTCCTTGCCCTAGTCACCTTCCTCTTTTTTTCCTCCGGGCTGTCTCTGTTGATAGAGACCAATATGAGCTCCGATCCATCGGAGTCACTGCTTGACGTNTCCCTCTTCCTTGCCCTAGTCACCTTCCTCTTTTTTTCCTCCGGGCTGTCTCTGTTGATAGAGACCAATATGAGCTCCGATCCATCGGAGTCACTGCTTGACGTGGCGAGAGCAGTGGAAGGGGGTTTCCTCCTGTACGACGACCTTGACCTGAGGTCAGAATCTTTGTCCGTGTTGGAGTCGGAATGTCCTCTACCTCTGATCCTCAAAGGACTAAGAGATAGTCTGGTTTTTTGCGGGGAAGCGATGCCATCCTGATGAGCCGCGGTTGCTGCCCCTAG
>NW_014567389.1:0-2853 GCF_001313825.1 Dinoponera quadriceps | reverse complement strand
TGCTTCTAATTATTAGTAAGTATGTCTTTTTCGTATCCTGTATTGTATTGTAATCATCGTGCTAAGCACTGAATAAAACGTGATCAAACTGCAAAAAACACGATTCTATGTTTAATGAATCATTTTACCAATCATTTTAGGCATCAGAATGAACTTCAATAAGCTTAAAAAAATATCAAACGAAAAAAGTTATAACAAGAAAGGAAATAAAATTTGAGAAATTTTTAGAAAATTATTTTGCAAAAACCCTTAAAAATTGTTATTCGCAAAACTATCCCAGTACTATTCTTATGGGCCAAAAGTTATATTTTGTTAATTAAATCATAATGTCTTTTTTGTATTCGCGACGTCTCAGTCGTTAACAGAAAATTTTCCTTAACAAAATTACTATCTTAAAAATTTTTTTTTAATTATAGTTCGTAACTAATATCTTTGCGCTCTTATTAACCAAAAATTACATCTTATTAATTTAATATCTAAAAGCCTTAATATTCGTTTAATACATTTAATTACAATTTAGATTTGGAATCCAATTCAATCTGCTATAAATTTTAACAACTTGCTAATATGAATGTAACAGGAATTGCCAGCATAATATCATAACAGATTAATCTATGAAGTTAGATTAGATTAACAGATAAATCTCTCATGCTCTGCTAGCCAATATTGTTACATTTCAGCTAGCAAACTGTCGACAAAATTGATAGTAGAACTGTGCAAAATCTGTTAAAAAATTCTTCTTTAACTACAGCAGCTCAATGTGGTCCTACCGGCGAAGAACAGGTAGAAAAGATTAATATTTCTGCCGCACCAATAACATCTCATATCGACGTAATATAATAAATCTGACTGGAGATTTTCATCTTTATAGTACACCGTCAAGTTATAGTACAAACTTTTAGAGTACATAACCGTCAGATTATATATCATTTAGATTTTCTGTAACCTTTTACATACGTAATTTTGGGTGGATTTTGTGGATTTTACGTTGAATTTTATGTGGATATTTCAATAAAGTAGAGTTAACTTAAAAACATGTGTGGGGAACAACCAAACTAAACTCTTATGAAAGAGAGAAAGAATATTTGCCTGGATCTTAATATCTCCCCTCCCTCCTTATTCTCTGTCCCTCTTTCTTTATATATATATATATATATATATATATGTATTTATGTATAATAAATGTATATATATTACGCGATGACGCGATCCCTAAAAAACGGTTTCTCTTGATTTCATCATTTCATATTTGCCATATGTGTCTGTTTACACAATTTCTGCATGACACGTGTTTCACGATGTTCAAAAGCTGAACACAAATTCTTATATCAGCAATTTTCCAGAATAACAGAGTAAGAATAACACTGTATTGACATAAACGTTGCTGATTTTCAATCACATAAGATCCACGAAACGAAATTTTGTCAAATACCGTTATTAATATAGCGTTCATCGTAATGGTTGCACATATTTCAAGCGGTATTATTCGTATATTTCTTGCTGACTATAAAACGTTATATTAAAACTAAGTCTTGCCAAACATTCAACCTATTATACCTTTTGAGACTTAGTCATTTGTATGCATATTATATGCAACTTAGGTTTAAAATTGTCATCACATTTCTTACTAAAATTAAGGGGCTAATCGTTATGCACGATACAGGTACGACTTAAAGAACAACGGGTAAGTTAAACAATGAAAAGCATCGTATTATGAAATTACATACAACTATTGTCTTTGAATAAAGCCAGGAAAATTTCATAAAACCCCGGTTTTTAATGTTTTTTCCTAAGGTTTGAAAAAAATAGAAAAATAGGAAAAATACGAAACTTTCGCTAAATATGTCTTAAGCACACATCTAAATATCGTGAAGATGTGTAACTTTTTACTTGCGTATGTAATTGCTACGCCGTACCACCACCAAGCCGCCATCCAATTTGCACATTCGTACATTCGTGCGCGAGAAGATGCGAAACGATAAGTGACGCCACTGAAACTTACATAAATTTGCTGTCAATTATGTCTAGTGCACTTCCGAAAAAGCGATAAATTATTGTCGATTGTAACGTGATGCAAGATAACAATGAATGGTGGAGCCGGAGCATGGGATTTGGAGTATAAATACGAACGGTAGAACGTCTCAGGTACAATGTTTGTGCGGATCGATTTCTCACTTTGCATGAAGCCGTTCTTCTGAAACACTAATCGTACAGCATGAACGGAATTGCGATATTCTTGTCTTCGTTGCTGCTGTAAGTTTATGAAAAAACAATATTATAAAACCCACACACAAATAGCATACACTAACAAAGTATAGCTTACATACTACATAATTCAAATAGAATTTGACATAATTAGATTCCTGTAAATAATTGATTATTTATGTACCTGCCTAATATTAATTTCTCTTCGAAAATACTCACGATTATTCGTGTAACCACGTGCAATTTCATTATTTCAAACAATTGCCTAAGATGACGGTATAAGATAATTTGCGGAGGAAATGAGGACAGACGTTAAAACTGTACAGACTCGAAGCTGATGCGACAGAAGGTAAGTTGTTGTTTGTAAGTTATTTGTAAGTTGTGAAAATAAAGTGAGTGGAAACTATATGATGCACGCGCCTTTGAATACGCAACCCGTCGTAACCATATGCTCGTCGGAACAAATATTAATACAACACCATGTATACATGTTTCAATTTTCACATGCATACGTGACCCATGTACAATTGGTAACAGATTTCGGTTGCAACAATTTTTTTTGCATGTTTCATAACACGGAAAAGTTCGACGAAATAAACCTATGATTTACGTGGATTATATGTGTACAGAGCTAGGCAGAAAGGTTGC
>NW_014567388.1:337-720 GCF_001313825.1 Dinoponera quadriceps | reverse complement strand
ACTATCTTGTTACATATCTTTATATTTTTACTTACATGTATTTATTATACTTACTTATATATTTATATCTTATAATTATTCAAGAGTTAAAAATAATTTGGATAACATGATGAACACTTTGGATACTTATCATTAGTTACTAATAATAATAGTTAATAATAATAATAAAGATTTATTAAAAACTTGTAATTCCTAATGATATTATATCTCGAAAAAGGTTTTTGAGAAAATACGTTTAGACAAAAGTTAATAAGCTCATTAAGTATTATTGTGTGTAACGATTTAAGTACTGCTATCAATAGTAAAACAAAATAGATAGTAGATCAAAATAGAAGTGTAGAGCTCCTTTTACCTTTTTTGAAATTACTTTTTTTTTCGAAAAG
>NW_014567388.1:0-265 GCF_001313825.1 Dinoponera quadriceps | reverse complement strand
GTTATATATATATTGTTACGCTCGCGCGGGGAAATAAAACGAGACAACGTTAAGTGGGAAACAACTTCAACTATATATTTACTATTTACAAGAAGGCACGCATAACTTGCAGACTCAAGCTCTTTCTTTCGCGAAAGACCGACGCGTACGTCACGGTGATTCGACCGCCCCAAACTCTCTCTCAAACCCGTTGTTTATCTGTTAACGCTGATCATATGTTGTTTACGACTCGTTGTCAAGAGAATCAGCTGTACGTTCAGAGCGC
>NW_014567387.1:0-636 GCF_001313825.1 Dinoponera quadriceps | reverse complement strand
CAATTTGATACAAAAATAATGGATTACTTTTTACTAGACCTTATATAACTTTGATTTCGTGCGCCTTTCTGCGCACGAGACGTAACTTGCGGCTATTATAATTTTTGATAAGTGTGACGTCATCCACAACTAGCCAATATATTAAATTTGAGAAGATTGGTGAAATTGATGCTTCCTGCAGGAGCCGATCGCGAAAGATAGCGGGGACTATGAAGGAGCGACTAGAGCGGCGTTAAGAAAGGTGCGGAAAATCTTTCTTTTCCGGACGGACGGCTGGTTNGATGCTTCCTGCAGGAGCCGATCGCGAAAGATAGCGGGGACTATGAAGGAGCGACTAGAGCGGCGTTAAGAAAGGTGCGGAAAATCTTTCTTTTCCGGACGGACGGCTGGTTACGGACAGTGCATGGCTACTTTGCGCTAAGAAAATCGTAAAACCTTGCGACCCTGTCGCAGATCATGCGAGGGAGGATCATTACATAAGGGCCCAGGGAATTCCTTCAAGTATTGCGAATCCAACAGAATGTTGTCCCTGGAGAAAACGAGGAGAAGAAAGCGTAGTATTAATAATTCCAGACACGAAACTCCCGCGAGCACCCGTGATATACGTGATCTGGCCGGGAGAGCAAATAAGATGCC
>NW_014567386.1:0-678 GCF_001313825.1 Dinoponera quadriceps | reverse complement strand
TTATTATCTATGAAAACCACGCGAATATTAACATTCTTATTATTTCAATTTTCCTGAGACCACGTAGCTCTGTGCATAACGCAATCGTAATGTCGAGTGTTGCATCATCCGCCACCGAGATCTGTGCCGGCAGGAATCCCATTGTTCCTCGGCCACCCAGGTAATGAAGTGTCGCCGATATTAGAGACGTCTTGTGCTCGTCGTCCGTGCACCCACGCCTTGAATCCTTTATTCACTCGGGCATAAAAGCACTGAACCGCTTGCAGTAATAAAGCCGTCCCGTGTTCACTATTAGCGTGTTCGATTGTTGAAGGCTCATGAACCGTGGCTTGCGATACCTTCGAAGGGTANAAGGGTAGAATTAGAACCGACCTGTGCTCTCTACCTTCTTTAAGGATCACCGTCACCGAATCTCCCTTTCATCCCTAAGTAACGGGACCCGTGAATCCTTCGAAGGGTAGAATCAGAGCTGCCCTGTGCTCTCTATCCTTCTCAAGAATTACTGTCGCCAAATATCTCTTCTTTTTCCACGCAATACGACCTGACTGAGGACATGGGCAGACCACGTCGCGCCGGACGCAAGGTACAACTTCGCAGATTTTACGCTAATCTCCACGCTCCTGTCAATGCCAGCGACTGAGCTTTGATCGGGCTCGCGCGACCAACATATGCCACAAG
>NW_014567385.1:0-2858 GCF_001313825.1 Dinoponera quadriceps | reverse complement strand
AACCGCTGATCCGGGTCTGTCTGGAGCCAATGCCAGGGTTGAAGCGCCTATGTTGGGCGGGAGAATGGGGAGCATCCTAGCCAGCTTGCTCCCATATCCTATGCCACCTAGGGTAAATGGTGGCAACGTCTAGCTTGAGGTTTGGGTAAGCGGCCGATCGGATCGCTGCGCGTCCACTCGATAGGGGTGACGTAAAACCTTTAGCATCATCTATGGCGCGGGCCTATCCCGTAACATTTTTAAATAGAATCACATGGTGAGGATAGGAGTGGCTACCCGATAAACCGCTTCTCGGCTTCCTCACCCTGCAATAGGGCATCTTTCTACAGGGGGAAGTGCCCCCACTGATGGTGGGGGCCCCATGATGGGCGAACCCGAAGAATATAAATCTATTAATATGGCTGAAAATCAACACAAAACCTTTGGGGAAGGGGGGAAGGAAGGGAAGGAAGGGACGGATAACGTTCCCGACTTCCGGGGAGGTATGAGGTCCGCATCCAGCGTTGCTACTGCGGTGACGCTTGGGGATGGCGGGATCTCGGACGCGTCGCGTGGGAGCGGAACGAGCAAGGGGAGGTTCGCCGGGTTGGGCGCGGTGGCGTGAGCCATAGGCGAGCGGGGGTCTACCCCGCCCGTGGGGGAAGAGGACTCCGATATGGCGGTGGTCTTCGGACTGATTCCCGGCCGGAAGAAAATGGTGCGGCCCCCCCCCCCCTACGGAGAAGGGGACCGTCAAGAATTTGGTGGCCCGATTCTCGCCACCGCAGGAATGCGTAGGGAGGAGGCCGGTCACCACCGGGACCGAGGGGGACGTGGGGGAGTCGCAAAACACCCGCACGTCCCCCGTGAGGACCCGGAGGGTGATCCGGGAGCCGTGGGGCGTGGCATCCGACGAGACAGAGCAGTATGCGTCGAATGCCAGCGCCAAGTCCATGGCATCCACGGCCTCCGCGTGGGAGCTTGCCGCAAAGACGAAGCGGGCCTACGCGGAGGTCGTGGTTAAACAGCGGGGGCGGGGCAGAACGCCGGGGCCTACTAAGGCCAGGCGCGAGGCCTCGAAAGGGTATAAGGCGGAGGTAGATTTCCGGATGGCCGGCAAGATGGCGGGGAGAATGACCTCCCACCAGACGCCATTCCAGGATAGGGGGGAGGGGACAATGGCGGACGTCCCCATCCCAGAAATCATGGCGTCGGCGCATGACGCCATTAATGAAGTTGAAAGGGTCGCCAAAGTGTCGCGCAGCCTGAAGGGCACGATGGTCAAGTCTCTTCGGCAGTCATGCGCAATTATGCGCGTGGCTGCCAAGGAGATGGGCCGTCGTGCCCGGGGGGCTGCCGGCAGTGGCGACCCAACTATAGAGATTGCGTCTTTAAAGGGCGAGCTGGCCGTAGCGCGGGAAGAGATAGCCGCGCTGAATAAGGAGGTGGCTATATTGAGGAGGACTGCGGAAGGGGCGGCGGGAGGGCTCCCCCCTTTTCCGCAACGTGTGGGAAGGAAGGGAGGTGCACGGGACCAGGCAGCTCCGGGAGAGGGGACGGGTTGGGGGTTGCCCCAGCCCTCCCCGGACGGGGCGGAGTCCGGGGACCGTCGACCCTCTAAAAACCGGGATGTGATGGGGGGCACCTGGGAGGAGGATTTGAGACCCTCCTCCGTAGGGTGTCCTCCATCATGGAGAAGAGGTTTCGCGCCCTGGGGGCCGAGCTGCTTGCGGCGGCTCGGTCCACAGGGGGTGGAGAGAGGGGGGGAGGGTCGCGATTCCCCGGCTTCGGTCTTGACGGGAGGGGGGCGGGAAGAGCCTGTCAAAGAGTAGGCCAAGGAAGAGGGAAGAAAGCAGGATGGGACAAAAAACAAGAAGAGCGGGAGGAAAAAGGGAAAGGGATTGGAGGGCCTATCCCGGGGGGCGACCGGGGGAGGGGTGGGCGCCGCTGCTGCCCCCACCGCTGCCCCCGCCATGGCTTCCGTCCCTCCTAAGCTCCCACCTAGCGAGGGGGTGAGGTGCCGGTAGTGGACACCTCTCAGGAATGGGCGGTGGTGGTGGAGAGGAGGAAACGGCCTCCTCCTCCCCCCAACCGTCCGGTGAATCTGGACGAGGGAAAAAGTAGGCTAGGACAGGGAGAGGTGAATCCCCCCGGCCGCCCCCTCCGGGAAAGAAAAGAAGGGTGCCCTCAACCGCGGTGATCACTGTCACCTGTCGGCCGGGGGAATACGAGGGCGTGATCCGGGAGGCATGGTCCAAAATAGATCTGGCCTCCCAGGAAATTGAGGGCCTGCGGGTGAGGAGGACACTCATCGGGGCCCTCAACTATGAGGTAGCGGGCGCAGGAGGGGAGGCCAAGGCTGACGCCTTGGCGGCCCGATTGGTGGAGGCCTTGGCGGACAGGGAGGGGGTAAAGATTGCCCGGCCGTGCAAGAAGGCGGAGATTCGACGAATCTTGCGCGGTGGAGGAGGTAGCCGCGGCGGTGGCACGTGTTGAGGAGTGTCCGGGGTCCCAGGTTGAGGTAGGGAGGATAACCAGGGGCCCCGGAGGGTTGGGATCCCTGTGGCTCAGGTGCCCGGTTGCGGCCGCAAATAAAGTGGCTGCGGCCGGGCGCCTGAGGGTGGGGTGGATTTGGGCGACCACGAGAATGCTGGAGGAGCGCCCCCTGCAGTGCTACAAATGCCTGCAGGGGGGGGCACGTGCGAGCCCAATGCACCGCCGCGGCAGATAGGGGCGGCCGGTGCTACTGCGGGGGGACCGGGCATGTTGCGCGGGGGTGTAATCTTCCGCTGCGCTGCCCGGTCTGTTCCGAACTGGGGCGCTGGTCGGATCACCGCGCGGGCGGGAACGCCTGCCCGGCAGCCCAAGAGGGGACGGGG